>NC_092878.1:84412699-84422699 GCF_028372415.1 Notamacropus eugenii | reverse complement strand
CCTAAACCTCGATTCTATCAATTCAGACCCTAACCCTAAATGCGCTCAATTCTAACCTTAAACCTAACCCTAACCCTAATCCTAAGCCTAATTCTAACCCTAATCCTAACCCTAACCCCAACGCTGAAAGCGATTCTTACCCTAACCCTAAATGCGCTCTAACCCTAACCCTAAATGTAATGCTAAATGCACTCGAACACTAACCCTAACCCTAACCCTAACCCTAACACTAACCTTAACACTAACCCTAACCCAAACCTTAATCCTAACGGTAACCCTAACCATAACCCAAACCCTAAATGCACTCTAACCCTAATCCTAACCCTCACCCTAACCCTAACCCTAACACTATCCGTAACCCAAACCCTAAATGGACTCTAACCCTGACCCTAACCCTAACCATAACACTAACCCTAACCCTAACACTAAACTTAAACCTAAATGCGATTCTAATCCTAACCCTAACCCTAACGCAAACCCTAATCCTAACCCTAACCAGAAACCTAACCCTAACCCTAAATGCGATTGTAATGCTAACCCTAACCCAAACCCCAAATTCTAACCCTATTTGCACTTGGTACTATAACTTGATTCTAAACCTAACCCTAACCCCAACCCTAACACTAACCCTAACGGTAAATGCGCTCTAACCCTAACACTAATCCTAACCCTAAATGCACTCTAACCCTAACCCCAACCCTAAATGGGCTCTAATCCTAACCCTAAACCTAACCCTAAATTCCCTCTAACCCGAACCCTAACCCTAATCCTAACCTTAAACCTAACCCTAAAACTAACTCTAACCCTAACCCTAACCCCAACCCTAACCCTAAACCTAAACCTAAATGGGCTCTAAATCTAACCCTGACCTTAAACCTAACCCTAACCCTCACCGTAAATGTACTCAATTCTAACCCTCAACATAAATACGCTCGATTTTAACCTTAAACCTAAGCCTAACCCTAACCCTAACCCTAATCCTAACCCTAACCCTAACGCTAAAAGCGATTCTTACCCTAACCTTAAATGTGATCTAACCCTAACCATAACACACACCGTAACCCACACCCTATATGCACTCTAACCCTAAACCTAACCCTAAACCTAACACTAGCCCTAACCCTAACCCTAACCATAACCCTAAACCTAAAATTAAAATGCACCCAAAACCTTACCCTAACCCTAACTCTAATCCTAAAAGTACTCGATTCTAACCCTAACCCTAACCCTAACACTAAACTTAAACCTAAATGTGTTTCTAACCCTAACCCTAACCCTAACCATTACCCTAAACCTAACCATAACCCTAAATGCAATTCTAACCCTAACCCTAACCCCAACCCCAACCCTAACCCTAACTCTAATCCTAAATGCGCTCTAACCCTAGCCTTCACCCTAACCCTAACCCCAACCCTAACCCTAACTCTCACCCTAAACTTAACCCTAACCCTAACCCTAAACCTAACCCTAAATCTAAACCTAACCCTAACCCCAACCCTAACCCTAACCCTAACCCTAAATCTAACCCTAGAAGCACTTGCTTCTCAACCTAACCTTAACCCTAACCTTAACCCTAAATGCACTCAATTCTAACCCGAACCCTAACAATCACCCTAAACTTAACACTAACTCTAAACCTAACCCTAACTTTAACCCTAACCCTAAATGGGATTCTAAACCTAACCCTAACCCTAACCCTAACCTTTACACTAACCCTAACCCTAAACTTAACACTAATGCTAACAGTAAACTTAAATGTAAATGCGATTCCAACCCTAACCCTAACCCTAAACCTCACCTTAAACCTAACCCCAACCCTATCCTAACCCTAACACTAAATTTGGTTCTAACCCTAACCCTAACCCTAACCCTAATCCTAACCCTGAACCTAACCCTAACCCTAACCCTAACTTAAACCTAACTCTAACCCTAACCCTAAATGCACTTGATTCTAACCCAAAACCTCGATTTTATCGATTGTAACCCTAACCCCAAATGCGTTTAATTCTAAACTTAAACCTAACCCTAACCCTAATCCTAATCTTAATCCTAACCCTAACCCTACCACTAAGATTAACTTAAACCTAAATGCGATTCTAACCCTAACCCTAAACCTAACCGTAACCCTAAATGCAATTCTAACCCTAACCTTAACCCTAACCTCAACCCTAACCCTAACCCTAAATGCGATTCTAACTGTAACCGTAACCCTAACCCTAACTCTATCACTAACCCAAACCCTAACCCTAACCCAAACCCTAACCCTAACCCTAACCCTAAATGCGCTCTAACCCTAGCCTTCACCCTAACCCTAACCCCAACCCTAACCCTAACCCTAACCCTAAACCTAACCCTAAACCTAACCCTAACCCTAAGGTTAACACTAACCCTAATGCTAACTCTAAATGCACTCAATTCTAACCCTAAACCTCGATTCTATCAATTCAGACCCTAACCCTAAACGCGCTCAATTCTAACCTTAAACCTAACCCTAACCCTAATCCTAAGCCTAATCCTAACCCTAATCCTAACCCTAACCCCAACGCTGAAAGCGATTCTTACCCTAACCCTAAATGCGCTCTAACCCTAACCCTAAATGAAACGCTAAATGCACTCGAACACTAACCCTAACCCTAACCCTAATCCTAACACTAACCCTAACGTTAATAGCGATTCTTGCCCTAACCTTACATGCGATCAAACCCTAACCATAACCCTCACAATAACCCAAACCCTAAATGCACTCTAACCCTAACACTAACCCTAACCCTAACCCTAACTGTAACCCTAACCCTAAACCTAAAACTAAAATGCACCCAAAACCTTACCCTAACCTTAATCCTAATCCTAAAAGTACTCGATTCTAACCCTAACCCTAACACTAAACTTAAACCTAAATGCGATTCTAACCCTAACCCTAACCCTAACCATTACCCTAAACCTAATGGTAACCCTAAATGCAATTCTAACCCTAACCCTAACCCTAAACTCAACCCTAACCCTAACCCTAAATGCGATTCTAACCATAACCATAACCCTAACACTAACTCTATCACTAACCCTAACCCTAACCCCAACCCCAACCCTAACCCTAACTCTAACCCTAAATGCGCTCTAACCCTAGCCTTCACCCTAACCCTAACCCCAACCCTAACCCTAACTCTCACCCTAAACTTAACCCTAACCCTAACCCTAAACCTAACCCTAAATCTACACCTAACCCTAACCCCAACCCTAACCCTAACCCTAACCCTAAATCTAACCCTAGAAGCACTTGCTTCTCAACCTAACCTTAACCCTAACCTTAACCCTAAATGCACTCAATTCTAACCCGAACCCTAACAATCACCCTAAACTTAACACTAACTCTAAACCTAACCCTAACTTTAACCCTAACCCTAAATGGGATTCTAAACCTAACCCTAACCCTAACCCTAACCTTTACACTAACCCTAACCCTAAACTTAACACTAATGCTAACAGTAAACTTAAACGTAAATGCGATTCCAACCCTAACCCTAACCCTAAACCTCACCTTAAACCTAACCCCAACCCTATCCTAACCCTAACACTAAATTTGGTTCTAACCCTAACCCTAACCCTAACCCTAATCCTAACCCTGAACCTAACCCTAACCCTAACCCTAACTTAAACTTAACTCTAACCCTAATCCTAAATGCACTTGATTCTAACCCGAAACCTTGATTTTATCGATTGTAACCCTAACCATAAATGCGTTTAATTCTAAACTTAAACCTAACCCTAACCCTAATCCTAATCCTAATCCTAACCCTAACCCTACCACTAAGATTAACTTAAACCTAAATGTGATTCTAACCCTAATCCTAAACCTAACCGTAACCCTAAATGCAATTCTAACACTAACCTTAACCCTAAGCTCAACCCTAACCCTAACCCTAAATGCGATTCTAACCGTAACCATAACCCTAACCCTAACTCTATCACTAACCCAAACCCTAACCCTAACCCAAACCCTAACTCTAACCCTAACCCTAAATTCGCTCTAACCCTAGCCTTCACCATAACCCTAACCCCAACCCTAACCCTAACCTTAACTCTAAACCTAAACCTAACCCTAACCTCAACCCTAACCCTAACCCTAACCCTAAACCTAACCCTAACCCTAACCCTAACCCTAAGGTTAACCCTAACCCTAATGCTAACTCTAAATGCACTCAATTCTAACCCTAAACCTCGATTCTATCAATTCAGACCCTAACCCTAAATGCGCTCAATTCTAACCTTAAACCTAACCCTAACCCTAATCCTAAGAGTAATCCTAACCCTAATCCTAACCCTAACCCCAACGCTGAAAGCGATTTTTACCCTAACCCTAAATGCGCTCTAACCCTAACCCTAAATGAAACGCTAAATGCACTCGAACACTAACCCTAACCCTAACCCTAATCCTAACACTAACCCTAACGTTAATAGCGATTCTTGCCCTAACCTTACATGCGATCAAACCCTAACCATAACCCTCACCGTAACCCAAACCCTAAATGCACTCTAACCCTAACACTAACCCTAACCCTAACCCTAACTGTAACCCTAACCCTAAACCTAAAACTAAAATGCACCCAAAACCTTACCCTAACCTTAATCCTAATCCTAAAAGTACTCGATTCTAACCCTAACCCTAACACTAAACTTAAACCTAAATGCGATTCTAACCCTAACCCTAACCCTAACCATTACCCTAAACCTAATGGTAACCCTAAATGCAATTCTAACCCTAACCCTAACCCTAAACTCAACCCTAACCCTAACCCTAAATGCGATTCTAACCATAACCATAACCCTAACACTAACTCTATCACTAACCCTAACCCTAACCCCAACCCCAACCCTAACCCTAACTCTAACCCTAAATGCGCTCTAACCCTAGCCTTCACCCTAACCCTAACCCCAACCCTAACCCTAACTCTCACCCTAAACTTAACCCTAACCCTAACCCTAAACCTAACCCTAAATCTACACCTAACCCTAACCCCAACCCTAACCCTAACCCTAACCCTAAATCTAACCCTAGAAGCACTTGCTTCTCAACCTAACCTTAACCCTAACCTTAACCCTAAATGCACTCAATTCTAACCCGAACCCTAACAATCACCCTAAACTTAACACTAACTCTAAACCTAACCCTAACTTTAACCCTAACCCTAAATGGGATTCTAAACCTAACCCTAACCCTAACCCTAACCTTTACACTAACCCTAACCCTAAACTTAACACTAATGCTAACAGTAAACTTAAACGTAAATGCGATTCCAACCCTAACCCTAACCCTAAACCTCACCTTAAACCTAACCCCAACCCTATCCTAACCCTAACACTAAATTTGGTTCTAACCCTAACCCTAACCCTAACCCTAATCCTAACCCTGAACCTAACCCTAACCCTAACCCTAACTTAAACTTAACTCTAACCCTAATCCTAAATGCACTTGATTCTAACCCGAAACCTTGATTTTATCGATTGTAACCCTAACCATAAATGCGTTTAATTCTAAACTTAAACCTAACCCTAACCCTAATCCTAATCCTAATCCTAACCCTAACCCTACCACTAAGATTAACTTAAACCTAAATGTGATTCTAACCCTAATCCTAAACCTAACCGTAACCCTAAATGCAATTCTAACACTAACCTTAACCCTAAGCTCAACCCTAACCCTAACCCTAAATGCGATTCTAACTGTAACCATAACCCTCACCCTAACTCTATCACTAACCCAAACCCTAACCCTAACCCAAACCTTAACTCTAACCCTAACCCTAAATTCGCTCTAACCCTAGCCTTCACCATAACCCTAACCCCAACCCTAACCCTAACCTTAACTCTAAACCTAAACCTAACCCTAACCTCAACCCTAACCCTAACCCTAACCCTAAACCTAACCCTAACCCTAACCCTAACCCTAAGGTTAACCCTAACCCTAATGCTAACTCTAAATGCACTCAATTCTAACCCTAAACCTCGATTCTATCAATTCAGACCCTAACCCTAAATGCGCTCAATTCTAACCTTAAACCTAACCCTAACCCTAATCCTAAGAGTAATCCTAACCCTAATCCTAACCCTAACCCCAACGCTGAAAGCGATTTTTACCCTAACCCTAAATGCGCTCTAACCCTAACCCTAAATGAAACGCTAAATGCACTCGAACACTAACCCTAACCCTAACCCTAATCCTAACACTAACCCTAACGTTAATAGCGATTCTTGCCCTAACCTTACATGCGATCAAACCCTAACCATAACCCTCACCGTAACCCAAACTCTAAATGCACTCTAACGCTAACCCTAACCCTAACCCTAACTGTAACCCTAACCCTAAACCTAAAACTAAAATGCACCCAAAACCTTACCCTAACCTTAATCCTAATCCTAAAAGTACTCGATTCTAACCCTAACCCTAACCCCAACCCTAACCCTAACTCTAACCCTAAATGCGCTCTAACCCTAGCCTCCACCCTAACCCTAACCCCAACCCTAACCCTAATTCTAACCCTAAACTTAACCCTAACCCTAACCCTAAACCTAAACCTAACCCTAACCCCAAACCTAACCCTAAGCCTAAACTAAACCTAACCCCAACGCCAACCCTAACCCTAAATCTAACCCAAACCTAACCCTAAAAGCACTCAATTCTCAAACTAACCCTAACACTAACATTAACCCTAACCCTAAATGCACTCGATTCTAACCCGAACCCTAGGAATAACCCGAAACCTAACACTTACCCTAAGCCTAAACTTAACTCTAACCCTACCCGTAAATGCGATTCTAAACCCAACCCTAACCCTAACCCTAACCTTTACACTAACCCTAACCCTAAACTTAACACTAATCCTAACAGTAAACTTAAACCTAAATGCGATTCCAACCCAAACCCTAACACTAAACCTCATCTTAAACCTAACCCCAACCCTATCCTAACCTTAACACTAAATGTGGTTCTAACCCTAACCCTAACCCTAACCCTATCCTTAACCCTAACCCTAACCGTAACCCTAAATGCACTCTATTCTAACCCTGAACCTCGATTCTATCGATTGTAACCCTAACCCTAAATGTGCTTAATTCTAACCTTAAACCTAACCATAACCCTAATCCTAACCCTAATCCTAACCCTAACCTTAACACTAACACTAAACTTAAACCTAAATGCGATTCTAACCCTAACCCTAAACCTAACCGTAACCCTAAATGCAATTCTAACACTAACCCTAACCCTAACCTCAACCCTAACCCTAACCCAAATGCTATTCTAACCATAACCGTAACCCTAACCCTAACTCTATTACTAATCCAAACCCTAACCCTAACCCCAACCCTAAAACTAACCCTAACCCTAACCTCAACCCTAACCCTAACCCTAAATGCGATTCTAACCGTAACCGTAACCGTAACCCTAACTCTATCACTAACACCAACCCTAACCCTAACCCTAACCCTAAACCTAACCCTAACCCTACCCTAACCCTAAGTTTAACCCTAACCCTAATGCTAACTCTAAATGCACTCGATTCTAACCCTAAACCTCGATTCTATCAATTCAGACCCTAACCCTAAATGCGCTCAATTCTAACCTTAAACCTAACCCTAACCCTAATCCTAAGCCTAATTCTAACCCTAATCCTAACCCTAACCCCAACGCTGAAAGCGATTCTTACCCTAACCCTAAATGCGCTCTAACCCTAACCCTAAATGTAATGCTAAATGCACTCGAACACTAACCCTAACCCTAACCCTAACCCTAACACTAACCTTAACACTAACCCTAACCCAAACCTTAATCCTAACGGTAACCCTAACCATAACCCAAACCCTAAATGCACTCTAACCCTAATCCTAACCCTCACCCTAACCCTAACCCTAACACTATCCGTAACCCAAACCCTAAATGGACTCTAACCCTGACCCTAACCCTAACCATAACACTAACCCTAACCCTAACACTAAACTTAAACCTAAATGCGATTCTAATCCTAACCCTAACCCTAACGCAAACCCTAATCCTAACCCTAACCAGAAACCTAACCCTAACCCTAAATGCGATTGTAATGCTAACCCTAACCCAAACCCCAAATTCTAACCCTATTTGCACTTGGTACTATAACTTGATTCTAACCTAACCCTAACCCCAACCCTAACACTAACCCTAACGGTAAATGCGCTCTAACCCTAACACTAATCCTAACCCTAAATGCACTCTAACCCTAACCCCAACCCTAAATGGGCTCTAATCCTAACCCTAAACCTAACCCTAAATTCCCTCTAACCCGAACCCTAACCCTAATCCTAACCTTAAACCTAACCCTAAAACTAACTCTAACCCTAACCCTAACCCCAACCCTAACCCTAAACCTAAACCTAAATGGGCTCTAAATCTAACCCTGACCTTAAACCTAACCCTAACCCTCACCGTAAATGTACTCAATTCTAACCCTCAACATAAATACGCTCGATTTTAACCTTAAACCTAAGCCTAACCCTAACCCTAACCCTAATCCTAACCCTAACCCTAACGCTAAAAGCGATTCTTACCCTAACCTTAAATGCGATCTAACCCTAACCATAACACACACCGTAACCCACACCCTATATGCACTCTAACCCTAAACCTAACCCTAAACCTAACACTAGCCCTAACCCTAACCCTAACCATAACCCTAACCCTAAACCTAAAATTAAAATGCACCCAAAACCTTACCCTAACCCTAACTCTAATCCTAAAAGTACTCGATTCTAACCCTAACCCTAACCCTAACACTAAACTTAAACCTAAATGTGTTTCTAACCCTAACCCTAACCCTAACCATTACCCTAAACCTAACCATAACCCTAAATGCAATTCTAACCCTAACCCTAACCCCAACCCCAACCCTAACCCTAACTCTAATCCTAAATGCGCTCTAACCCTAGCCTTCACCCTAACCCTAACCCCAACCCTAACCCTAACTCTCACCCTAAACTTAACCCTAACCCTAACCCTAAACCTAACCCTAAATCTAAACCTAACCCTAACCCCAACCCTAACCCTAACCCTAACCCTAAATCTAACCCTAGAAGCACTTGCTTCTCAACCTAACCTTAACCCTAACCTTAACCCTAAATGCACTCAATTCTAACCCGAACCCTAACAATCACCCTAAACTTAACACTAACTCTAAACCTAACCCTAACTTTAACCCTAACCCTAAATGGGATTCTAAAACTAACCCTAACCCTAACCCTAACCTTTACACTAACCCTAACCCTAAACTTAACACTAATGCTAACAGTAAACTTAAATGTAAATGCGATTCCAACCCTAACCCTAACCCTAAACCTCACCTTAAACCTAACCCCAACCCTATCCTAACCCTAACACTAAATTTGGTTCTAACCCTAACCCTAACCCTAACCCTAATCCTAACCCTGAACCTAACCCTAACCCTAACCCTAACTTAAACCTAACTCTAACCCTAATCCTAATGCACTTGATTCTAACCCAAAACCTCGATTTTATCGATTGTAACCCTAACCCCAAATGCGTTTAATTCTAAACTTAAACCTAACCCTAACCCTAATCCTAATCTTAATCCTAACCCTAACCCTACCACTAAGATTAACTTAAACCTAAATGCGATTCTAACCCTAACCCTAAACCTAACCGTAACCCTAAATGCAATTCTAACCCTAACCTTAACCCTAACCTCAACCCTAACCCTAACCCTAAATGCGATTCTAACTGTAACCGTAACCCTAACCCTAACTCTATCACTAACCCAAACCCTAACCCTAACCCAAACCCTAACCCTAACCCTAACCCTAAATGCGCTCTAACCCTAGCCTTCACCCTAACCCTAACCCCAACCCTAACCCTAACCCTAACCCTAAACCTAACCCTAAACCTAACCCTAACCCTAAGGTTAACACTAACCCTAATGCTAACTCTAAATGCACTCAATTCTAACCCTAAACCTCGATT
>NC_092878.1:84356663-84412199 GCF_028372415.1 Notamacropus eugenii | reverse complement strand
CCCTAAATGCACTCGATTCTAACCAAAAGGCAATCCTGACCCTAACGCTAACCCTAACCCACGATTCTACGAAAGCTAACCCTATACATAAATCTACCCCTAACACTATCCTTAAATGTACTCGATTCTAACCTTCCCCCTGAACAAAACCCTAACCCTAACCCTAATCCTAACGCTAAATGCACTGGATTCTAACGATAACTCTAACCCTAAGGTGCTCGATTATAACCCTAACACTAAATCGTCAATCTCAACACTAAGCCTAACTCTAAATGTACTCGACTCTAATCCAAAAGACAATCCTGACCCTAAGCCTAACCCTAACCTCGATTCTACCAACACAAACCCTAACCCTAATCCTAACCCTACTCCTATCCCTACCTCTATATGCACTCTAACCCTAACCCTAACCCATCCCCTAACACTAAAAATGCGCTTGATTCTAACCCTAACGCTAACCCTAACCCTAACCCTAACCCTCAATTCTACGAAACCTAACCCTAAACTTAACTCTAACCCTAAAACTATCCTTAAATGCTCTCGATTCTAATCCTGACCCTAATAACCCTAACCCCAACCCTAAGCCTAAATGCAGTGGATTCTAACCATAACTCTAACCCTAATGTGCTCGATTCTAAGCCTAACACTAAATCGTCAATCTCAACACTAACTGTAACCCTAAATGCACTCGATTCTAACCCAAAAGGCAATCCTGACCCTAAGCCTAAGCCTGAACCTCAATTCTACCAACAAAAACCCTAACCCTAATCCTAACCCTACTCCTACTCCTACACCTGAATGCCCTCTAACCCTAACCTTAACACTAAAAAGGCCCTTGCTTCTAACCCTAACCCTAAACCCAACCCTAACCCTAACCCTAATCCTAACCCTAACCCTAATCCTCGATTCTACGAAAGCTAACCCTATACCTAACTCTAACCCTAACACTACCCTTAAATGCACTCGATTCTAACCCTCACCCTAAACATAAGCCTAACACTAACCCTAATCCTAACCCTAAATGCACTGGATTCTAACCTTAACTCTCATCCTAATGTGCTTGATTCTAACACTAACTCTAAATCGTCAACGTCAACACTAACCCTAACACTAAATGCACTCGATTCTAACTGAAAAGGCAATCCTGACCCTAACGCTAACCCTAACCCTCAATTCTACGAAAACTAACCCTAAACTTAACTCTAACCCTAACACTATCTTTAAATGCTCTCGATTCTAATCCTGACCCTAATAACCCTAACCCTAACCCTAAGCCTAAATGCAGTTGATTCGAACCATAACTCTAACCCTAATGTGCTCGATTCTAAGCCTAACCCTAAATCGTCAATCTCAACACTACCTGTAACCCTAAATGCACTCGATTCTAACCCAAAAGGCAATCCTGACCCTAAGCCTAAGCCTGAACCTCAATTCTACCAACAAAAACCCTAACCCTAATCCTAACCCTACTCCTACTCCTACACCTGAATGCCCTCTAACCCTAACCTTAACCCTAACCTTAACACTAAAAATGCCCTTGCTTCTAACCCTAACCATAAACCCAACCCTAACCCAAACACTAACCCTAATCCTAACCGTCGATTCTAAGAAAGCTAACCCTAACGTCACTCTAACCCTAACACTATCCTTAAATGCACTCCATTCTAATCCTCACCCTAAACATAACCGTAACCCTAAGCGTAAGCCTAACCCTAAATGCACTGGATTCTAACCATAACTGTAACTGTAATGTTCTTGATTCTAACCCTAACACTAATTCGTCAATCTCGACAGGAACCTTAAGCCTAAATGCACTCTATTCTAACCCAAAAGGCAATCCTGACCCGGAGCCTAACCCTAAACCTCGATTCTACCAACACTAACCCTAACCTTAATTCGAACCATGCCCCAACCCCTACCGCTAAATGCACTCTAAAAATACCCCTAACCCTAACACTAACCGTAACCCTAACGTATTCTAACCATAACTCTATCCCTAAATATGCTTGATTCTAACGCTAAAACTAAATCATCAATTTCAACACTAACCCTAAGCCTAAATGCTCTGAATTATGACCCAAAATGCTCTCCTGACCCTAAGCCTAACCCTAAACCTCGATTCTACCAACACAAACCTTAACCCTAGTCCTAACCCTACTCCTATTCCTACCCCTAAATGCACTCTAAGCCATACCCTGACGAAAACCGGAAAACTAAAAATGCGCCTGATTCGAACCCTAACCCTGACCCTAAGCCTGACCTTAACCCTAATCCTCGATTCCAAGAAACTAACCCTAAACCTAACTCTAACCCTAGCACTATCCTTAAATGCTCTCGATTCTAACCCTGACCCTAAACCTAACCCTAACCCTACCCCTACCCCTACCCCTAAATGCACTGAATTCTAAGCATAACTCTAACCCTAAATGTGCTCGATTCAAACCATAACACTAAATCGTCAATTTGAACACTAACCCAAAGCCTAAATACACTCGATTCTGATCCAAAATGCAATCCTGACCCTAAGCCTAAACCGAAACCTCGATTCTACCATCACTAACCCTAACCCAAATCCTAATCCTACCGCTACCCCTACCTCTAAATGCACTCTAACCCTAACACTAACCCTAACCCTGACACTAAAAATGCGCGTGATTCTAACCCCTACCCTACCCCTACCCCTAACCCTAACCCTAACGAATTCTAACCATAACTCTAACCCTAAATGTGCTCGATTCTAACCCTAACACTAAACCGTCAATCTCATCACTAACTCTAACCCGGAATTCACTCAATTCTAACCCAAAAGGCCATCCTGACCCTAAGCCTAACCCTAAACCTGGATTCTACCACCACAAACCGTAACCTTAATCCTAACCCTACTCTTTCCCCTACCCCTAAATGCACTCTAATCGTAAGCCCGACCCAACCGTAATACGAAAAATGCGCCTGATTCTAAACCGACCCCGAACCACAACCCTAACCCTAACCCTCCATTCTACCAAAGCTAACCCTAAACCTAACTCTAACCCTAACACTATCCTTAACAGCACTCGATTCTAACCTCACCCTAAACATAACCGTAACCATAATCCTAAACCTAACCCTAAATACACTGGTTTCTAAACAAAACCCTAACTGTAATGTTCTTCATTCTAACGCTAACACTAATTCGTCAATATCAACAGTAACTTTCAGCCTAAATGCACTGGATTCCAACCCAAAAGACAATCCTGACCGTGAGCCTAACCCTAAATCTCGATTCTACCAACACTAACCCTAACCTTAATTCTAACCATGCCCCAACCCCTACCGCTAAATGCGCTGTAACCATACCCCTAACCCTAACACTAACCGTAACCCTAACGAATTCTAACCATAACTCTAACCCTAAATATGCTTGATTCTAACGCTAAAACTAAATCATCAATTTCAACACTAACCCTAAGCCTAAATGCTCTGAATTATGACCCCAAATGCTCTCCTGACCCTAAGACTAACCCAAAACCTCGATTCTACCAACACAAACCCTAACCCTAATCCTAACCCAACTCCTCCCCTACCCCTAAATGCAGTCAAACCCTAACCCTAACCCCAACCCTAACACTAAAAATGCGCTTGATTCTAAGCCTAATCCTAACCCTAACCCTAACCCTAACCCTAACACTAACCCTCGATTCTACGAAAGCTAACCCTATACCTAACTCTAACCCTAACACTATTCTTAAATGCACTCGATTCTAACCTTCACGGTAAACATAACCCTAACCCTAACCCTAATCCTAACCCTAAATGCACTGGATTCTTACCTTAACTCTCATCCTAATGTGCTTGATTCTAACACTAACTCTAAATCGTCAATCTCAACACTAACCCTAACCCTAAATGCACTCGATTCTAACCCAAAAGGCAATCCTGACCCTAACGCTAACCCTAACCCACGATTCTACGAAAGCTAACCCTATACATAAATCTACCCCTAACACTATCCTTAAATGTACTCGATTCTAACCTTCCCCCTGAACAAAACCCTAACCCTAACCCTAATCCTAACGCTAAATGCACTGGATTCTAACGATAACTCTAACCCTAAGGTGCTCGATTATAACCCTAACACTAAATCGTCAATCTCAACACTAAGCCTAACTCTAAATGTACTCGACTCTAATCCAAAAGACAATCCTGACCCTAAGCCTAACCCTAAACCTCGATTCTACCAACACAAACCCTAACCCTAATCCTAACCCTACTCCTATCCCTACCTCTATATGCACTCTAACGCTAACCCTAACCCATCCCCTAACACTAAAAATGCGCTTGATTCTAACCCTAACGCTAACCCTAACCCTAACCCTAACCCTCAATTCTACGAAACCTAACCCTAAACTTAACTCTAACCCTAAAACTATCCTTAAATGCTCTCGATTCTAATCCTGACCCTAATAACCCTAACCCCAACCCTAAGCCTAAATGCAGTGGATTCTAACCATAACTCTAACCCTAATGTGCTCGATTCTAAGCCTAACACTAAATCGTCAATCTCAACACTAACTGTAACCCTAAATGCACTCGATTCTAACCCAAAAGGCAATCCTGACCCTAAGCCTAAGCCTGAACCTCAATTCTACCAACAAAAACCCTAACCCTAATCCTAACCCTACTCCTACTCCTACACCTGAATGCCCTCTAACCCTAACCTTAACACTAAAAAGGCCCTTGCTTCTAACCCTAACCCTAAACCCAACCCTAACCCTAACCCTAATCCTAACCCTAACCCTAATCCTCGATTCTACGAAAGCTAACCCTATACCTAACTCTAACCCTAACACTACCCTTAAATGCACTCGATTCTAACCCTCACCCTAAACATAAGCCTAACACTAACCCTAATCCTAACCCTAAATGCACTGGATTCTAACCTTAACTCTCATCCTAATGTGCTTGATTCTAACACTAACTCTAAATCGTCAACGTCAACACTAACCCTAACACTAAATGCACTCGATTCTAACTGAAAAGGCAATCCTGACCCTAACGCTAACCCTAACCCTCAATTGTACGAAAACTAACCCTAAACTTAACTCTAACCCTAACACTATCTTTAAATGCTCTCGATTCTAATCCTGACCCTAATAACCCTAACCCTAACCCTAAGCCTAAATGCAGTTGATTCGAACCATAACTCTAACCCTAATGTGCTCGATTCTAAGCCTAACCCTAAATCGTCAATCTCAACACTACCTGTAACCCTAAATGCACTCGATTCTAACCCAAAAGGCAATCCTGACCCTAAGCCTAAGCCTGAACCTCAATTCTACCAACAAAAACCCTAACCCTAATCCTAACCCTACTCCTACTCCTACACCTGAATGCCCTCTAACCCTAACCTTAACCCTAACCTTAACACTAAAAATGCCCTTGCTTCTAACCCTAACCATAAACCCAACCCTAACCCAAACACTAACCCTAATCCTAACCGTCGATTCTAAGAAAGCTAACCCTAACGTCACTCTAACCCTAACACTATCCTTAAATGCACTCCATTCTAATCCTCACCCTAAACATAACCGTAACCCTAAGCGTAAGCCTAACCCTAAATGCACTGGATTCTAACCATAACTGTAACTGTAATGTTCTTGATTCTAACCCTAACACTAATTCGTCAATCTCGACAGTAACCTTAAGCCTAAATGCACTCTATTCTAACCCAAAAGGCAATCCTGACCCGGAGCCTAACCCTAAACCTCGATTCTACCAACACTAACCCTAACCTTAATTCGAACCATGCCCCAACCCCTACCGCTAAATGCACTCTAAAAATACCCCTAACCCTAACACTAACCGTAACCCTAACGTATTCTAACCATAACTCTATCCCTAAATATGCTTGATTCTAACGCTAAAACTAAATCATCAATTTCAACACTAACCCTAAGCCTAAATGCTCTGAATTATGACCCAAAATGCTCTCCTGACCCTAAGCCTAACCCTAAACCTCGATTCTACCAACACAAACCTTAACCCTAGTCCTAACCCTACTCCTACTCCTACCCCTAAATGCACTCTAAGCCATACCCTGACGAAAACCGGAAAACTAAAAATGCGCCTGATTCTAACCCTAACCCTGACCCTAAGCCTGACCTTAACCCTAATCCTCGATTCCAAGAAACTAACCCTAAACCTAACTCTAACCCTAGCACTATCCTTAAATGCTCTCGATTCTAACCCTGACCCTAAACCTAACCCTAACCCTACCCCTACCCCTACCCCTAAATGCACTGAATTCTAAGCATAACTCTAACCCTAAATGTGCTCGATTCAAACCATAACACTAAATCGTCAATTTGAACACTAACCCAAAGCCTAAATACACTCGATTCTGATCCAAAATGCAATCCTGACCCTAAGCCTAAACCGAAACCTCGATTCTACCATCACTAACCCTAACCCAAATCCTAATCCTACCGCTACCCCTACCTCTAAATGCACTCTAACCCTAACACTAACCCTAACCCTGACACTAAAAATGCGCGTGATTCTAACCCCTACCCTACCCCTACCCCTAACCCTAACCCTAACGAATTCTAACCATAACTCTAACCCTAAATGTGCTCGATTCTAACCCTAACACTAAACCGTCAATCTCATCACTAACTCTAACCCGGAATTCACTCAATTCTAACCCAAAAGGCCATCCTGACCCTAAGCCTAACCCTAAACCTGGATTCTACCACCACAAACCGTAACCTTAATCCTAACCCTACTCCTTCCCCTACCCCTAAATGCACTCTAATCGTAAGCCCGACCCAACCGTAATACTAAAAATGCGCCTGATTCTAAACCGACCCCGAACCACAACCCTAACCCTAACCCTCCATTCTACCAAAGCTAACCCTAAACCTAACTCTAACCCTAACACTATCCTTAACAGCACTCGATTCTAACCTCACCCTAAACATAACCGTAACCATAATCCTAAACCTAACCCTAAATACACTGGATTCTAACCAAAACCCTAACTGTAATGTTCTTGATTCTAACCCTAACACTAATTCGTCAATATCAACAGTAACTTTCAGCCTAAATGCACTGGATTCCAACCCAAAAGACAATCCTGACCGTGAGCCTAACCCTAAATCTCGATTCTACCAACACTAACCCTAACCTTAATTCTAACCATGCCCCAACCCCTACCGCTAAATGCGCTGTAACCATACCCCTAACCCTAACACTAACCGTAACCCTAACGAATTCTAACCATAACTCTAACCCTAAATATGCTTGATTCTAACGCTAAAACTAAATCATCAATTTCAACACTAACCCTAAGCCTAAATGCTCTGAATTATGACCCCAAATGCTCTCCTGACCCTAAGACTAACCCAAAACCTCGATTCTACCAACACAAACCCTAACCCTAATCCTAACCCAACTCCTCCCCTACCCCTAAATGCAGTCAAACCCTAACCCTAACCCCAACCCTAACACTAAAAATGCGCTTGATTCTAAGCCTAATCCTAACCCTAACCCTAACCCTAACCCTAACACTAACCCTCGATTCTACGAAAGCTAACCCTATACCTAACTCTAACCCTAACACTATTCTTAAATGCACTCGATTCTAACCTTCACGGTAAACATAACCCTAACCCTAACCCTAATCCTAACCCTAAATGCACTGGATTCTTACCTTAACTCTCATCCTAATGTGCTTGATTCTAACACTAACTCTAAATCGTCAATCTCAACACTAACCCTAACCCTAAATGCACTCGATTCTAACCCAAAAGGCAATCCTGACCCTAACGCTAACCCTAACCCACGATTCTACGAAAGCTAACCCTATACATAAATCTACCCCTAACACTATCCTTAAATGTACTCGATTCTAACCTTCCCCCTGAACAAAACCCTAACCCTAACCCTAATCCTAACGCTAAATGCACTGGATTCTAACGATAACTCTAACCCTAAGGTGCTCGATTATAACCCTAACACTAAATCGTCAATCTCAACACTAAGCCTAACTCTAAATGTACTCGACTCTAATCCAAAAGACAATCCTGACCCTAAGCCTAACCCTAAACCTCGATTCTACCAACACAAACCCTAACCCTAATCCTAACCCTACTCCTATCCCTACCTCTATATGCACTCTAACGCTAACCCTAACCCATCCCCTAACACTAAAAATGCGCTTGATTCTAACCCTAACGCTAACCCTAACCCTAACCCTAACCCTCAATTCTACGAAACCTAACCCTAAACTTAACTCTAACCCTAAAACTATCCTTAAATGCTCTCGATTCTAATCCTGACCCTAATAACCCTAACCCCAACCCTAAGCCTAAATGCAGTGGATTCTAACCATAACTCTAACCCTAATGTGCTCGATTCTAAGCCTAACACTAAATCGTCAATCTCAACACTAACTGTAACCCTAAATGCACTCGATTCTAACCCAAAAGGCAATCCTGACCCTAAGCCTAAGCCTGAACCTCAATTCTACCAACAAAAACCCTAACCCTAATCCTAACCCTACTCCTACTCCTACACCTGAATGCCCTCTAACCCTAACCTTAACACTAAAAAGGCCCTTGCTTCTAACCCTAACCCTAAACCCAACCCTAACCCTAACCCTAATCCTAACCCTAACCCTAATCCTCGATTCTACGAAAGCTAACCCTATACCTAACTCTAACCCTAACACTACCCTTAAATGCACTCGATTCTAACCCTCACCCTAAACATAAGCCTAACACTAACCCTAATCCTAACCCTAAATGCACTGGATTCTAACCTTAACTCTCATCCTAATGTGCTTGATTCTAACACTAACTCTAAATCGTCAACGTCAACACTAACCCTAACACTAAATGCACTCGATTCTAACTGAAAAGGCAATCCTGACCCTAACGCTAACCCTAACCCTCAATTCTACGAAAACTAACCCTAAACTTAACTCTAACCCTAACACTATCTTTAAATGCTCTCGATTCTAATCCTGACCCTAATAACCCTAACCCTAACCCTAAGCCTAAATGCAGTTGATTCGAACCATAACTCTAACCCTAATGTGCTCGATTCTAAGCCTAACCCTAAATCGTCAATCTCAACACTACCTGTAACCCTAAATGCACTCGATTCTAACCCAAAAGGCAATCCTGACCCTAAGCCTAAGCCTGAACCTCAATTCTACCAACAAAAACCCTAACCCTAATCCTAACCCTACTCCTACTCCTACACCTGAATGCCCTCTAACCCTAACCTTAACCCTAACCTTAACACTAAAAATGCCCTTGCTTCTAACCCTAACCATAAACCCAACCCTAACCCAAACACTAACCCTAATCCTAACCGTCGATTCTAAGAAAGCTAACCCTAACGTCACTCTAACCTTAACACTATCCTTAAATGCACTCCATTCTAATCCTCACCCTAAACATAACCGTAACCCTAAGCGTAAGCCTAACCCTAAATGCACTGGATTCTAACCATAACTGTAACTGTAATGTTCTTGATTCTAACCCTAACACTAATTCGTCAATCTCGACAGTAACCTTAAGCCTAAATGCACTCTATTCTAACCCAAAAGGCAATCCTGACCCGGAGCCTAACCCTAAACCTCGATTCTACCAACACTAACCCTAACCTTAATTCGAACCATGCCCCAACCCCTACCGCTAAATGCACTCTAAAAATACCCCTAACCCTAACACTAACCGTAACCCTAACGTATTCTAACCATAACTCTATCCCTAAATATGCTTGATTCTAACGCTAAAACTAAATCATCAATTTCAACACTAACCCTAAGCCTAAATGCTCTGAATTATGACCCAAAATGCTCTCCTGACCCTAAGCCTAACCCTAAACCTCGATTCTACCAACACAAACCTTAACCCTAGTCCTAACCCTACTCCTACTCCTACCCCTAAATGCACTCTAAGCCATACCCTGACGAAAACCGGAAAACTAAAAATGCGCCTGATTCTAACCCTAACCCTGACCCTAAGCCTGACCTTAACCCTAATCCTCGATTCCAAGAAACTAACCCTAAACCTAACTCTAACCCTAGCACTATCCTTAAATGCTCTCGATTCTAACCCTGACCCTAAACCTAACCCTAACCCTACCCCTACCCCTACCCCTAAATGCACTGAATTCTAAGCATAACTCTAACCCTAAATGTGCTCGATTCAAACCATAACACTAAATCGTCAATTTGAACACTAACCCAAAGCCTAAATACACTCGATTCTGATCCAAAATGCAATCCTGACCCTAAGCCTAAACCGAAACCTCGATTCTACCATCACTAACCCTAACCCAAATCCTAATCCTACCGCTACCCCTACCTCTAAATGCACTCTAACCCTAACACTAACCCTAACCCTGACACTAAAAATGCGCGTGATTCTAACCCCTACCCTACCCCTACCCCTAACCCTAACCCTAACGAATTCTAACCATAACTCTAACCCTAAATGTGCTCGATTCTAACCCTAACACTAAACCGTCAATCTCATCACTAACTCTAACCCGGAATTCACTCAATTCTAACCCAAAAGGCCATCCTGACCCTAAGCCTAACCCTAAACCTGGATTCTACCACCACAAACCGTAACCTTAATCCTAACCCTACTCTTTCCCCTACCCCTAAATGCACTCTAATCGTAAGCCCGACCCAACCGTAATACGAAAAATGCGCCTGATTCTAAACCGACCCCGAACCACAACCCTAACCCTAACCCTCCATTCTACCAAAGCTAACCCTAAACCTAACTCTAACCCTAACACTATCCTTAACAGCACTCGATTCTAACCTCACCCTAAACATAACCGTAACCATAATCCTAAACCTAACCCTAAATACACTGGTTTCTAAACAAAACCCTAACTGTAATGTTCTTGATTCTAACGCTAACACTAATTCGTCAATATCAACAGTAACTTTCAGCCTAAATGCACTGGATTCCAACCCAAAAGACAATCCTGACCGTGAGCCTAACCCTAAATCTCGATTCTACCAACACTAACCCTAACCTTAATTCTAACCATGCCCCAACCCCTACCGCTAAATGCGCTGTAACCATACCCCTAACCCTAACACTAACCGTAACCCTAACGAATTCTAACCATAACTCTAACCCTAAATATGCTTGATTCTAACGCTAAAACTAAATCATCAATTTCAACACTAACCCTAAGCCTAAATGCTCTGAATTATGACCCCAAATGCTCTCCTGACCCTAAGACTAACCCAAAACCTCGATTCTACCAACACAAACCCTAACCCTAATCCTAACCCAACTCCTCCCCTACCCCTAAATGCAGTCAAACCCTAACCCTAACCCCAACCCTAACACTAAAAATGCGCTTGATTCTAAGCCTAATCCTAACCCTAACCCTAACCCTAACCCTAACACTAACCCTCGATTCTACGAAAGCTAACCCTATACCTAACTCTAACCCTAACACTATTCTTAAATGCACTCGATTCTAACCTTCACGGTAAACATAACCCTAACCCTAACCCTAATCCTAACCCTAAATGCACTGGATTCTTACCTTAACTCTCATCCTAATGTGCTTGATTCTAACACTAACTCTAAATCGTCAATCTCAACACTAACCCTAACCCTAAATGCACTCGATTCTAACCCAAAAGGCAATCCTGACCCTAACGCTAACCCTAACCCACGATTCTACGAAAGCTAACCCTATACATAAATCTACCCCTAACACTATCCTTAAATGTACTCGATTCTAACCTTCCCCCTGAACAAAACCCTAACCCTAACCCTAATCCTAACGCTAAATGCACTGGATTCTAACGATAACTCTAACCCTAAGGTGCTCGATTATAACCCTAACACTAAATCGTCAATCTCAACACTAAGCCTAACTCTAAATGTACTCGACTCTAATCCAAAAGACAATCCTGACCCTAAGCCTAACCCTAAACCTCGATTCTACCAACACAAACCCTAACCCTAATCCTAACCCTACTCCTATCCCTACCTCTATATGCACTCTAACGCTAACCCTAACCCATCCCCTAACACTAAAAATGCGCTTGATTCTAACCCTAACGCTAACCCTAACCCTAACCCTAACCCTCAATTCTACGAAACCTAACCCTAAACTTAACTCTAACCCTAAAACTATCCTTAAATGCTCTCGATTCTAATCCTGACCCTAATAACCCTAACCCCAACCCTAAGCCTAAATGCAGTGGATTCTAACCATAACTCTAACCCTAATGTGCTCGATTCTAAGCCTAACACTAAATCGTCAATCTCAACACTAACTGTAACCCTAAATGCACTCGATTCTAACCCAAAAGGCAATCCTGACCCTAAGCCTAAGCCTGAACCTCAATTCTACCAACAAAAACCCTAACCCTAATCCTAACCCTACTCCTACTCCTACACCTGAATGCCCTCTAACCCTAACCTTAACACTAAAAAGGCCCTTGCTTCTAACCCTAACCCTAAACCCAACCCTAACCCTAACCCTAATCCTAACCCTAACCCTAATCCTCGATTCTACGAAAGCTAACCCTATACCTAACTCTAACCCTAACACTACCCTTAAATGCACTCGATTCTAACCCTCACCCTAAACATAAGCCTAACACTAACCCTAATCCTAACCCTAAATGCACTGGATTCTAACCTTAACTCTCATCCTAATGTGCTTGATTCTAACACTAACTCTAAATCGTCAACGTCAACACTAACCCTAACACTAAATGCACTCGATTCTAACTGAAAAGGCAATCCTGACCCTAACGCTAACCCTAACCCTCAATTCTACGAAAACTAACCCTAAACTTAACTCTAACCCTAACACTATCTTTAAATGCTCTCGATTCTAATCCTGACCCTAATAACGCTAACCCTAACCCTAAGCCTAAATGCAGTTGATTCGAACCATAACTCTAACCCTAATGTGCTCGATTCTAAGCCTAACCCTAAATCGTCAATCTCAACACTACCTGTAACCCTAAATGCACTCGATTCTAAGCCAAAAGGCAATCCTGACCCTAAGCCTAAGCCTGAACCTCAATTCTACCAACAAAAACCCTAACCCTAATCCTAACCCTACTCCTACTCCTACACCTGAATGCCCTCTAACCCTAACCTTAACCCTAACCTTAACACTAAAAATGCCCTTGCTTCTAACCCTAACCATAAACCCAACCCTAACCCAAACACTAACCCTAATCCTAACCGTCGATTCTAAGAAAGCTAACCCTAACGTCACTCTAACCCTAACACTATCCTTAAATGCACTCCATTCTAATCCTCACCCTAAACATAACCGTAACCCTAAGCGTAAGCCTAACCCTAAATGCACTGGATTCTAACCATAACTGTAACTGTAATGTTCTTGATTCTAACCCTAACACTAATTCGTCAATCTCGACAGTAACCTTAAGCCTAAATGCACTCTATTCTAACCCAAAAGGCAATCCTGACCCGGAGCCTAACCCTAAACCTCGATTCTACCAACACTAACCCTAACCTTAATTCGAACCATGCCCCAACCCCTACCGCTAAATGCACTCTAAAAATACCCCTAACCCTAACACTAACCGTAACCCTAACGTATTCTAACCATAACTCTATCCCTAAATATGCTTGATTCTAACGCTAAAACTAAATCATCAATTTCAACACTAACCCTAAGCCTAAATGCTCTGAATTATGACCCAAAATGCTCTCCTGACCCTAAGCCTAACCCTAAACCTCGATTCTACCAACACAAACCTTAACCCTAGTCCTAACCCTACTCCTACTCCTACCCCTAAATGCACTCTAAGCCATACCCTGACGAAAACCGGAAAACTAAAAATGCGCCTGATTCTAACCCTAACCCTGACCCTAAGCCTGACCTTAACCCTAATCCTCGATTCCAAGAAACTAACCCTAAACCTAACTCTAACCCTAGCACTATCCTTAAATGCTCTCGATTCTAACCCTGACCCTAAACCTAACCCTAACCCTACCCCTACCCCTACCCCTAAATGCACTGAATTCTAAGCATAACTCTAACCCTAAATGTGCTCGATTCAAACCATAACACTAAATCGTCAATTTGAACACTAACCCAAAGCCTAAATACACTCGATTCTGATCCAAAATGCAATCCTGACCCTAAGCCTAAACCGAAACCTCGATTCTACCATCACTAACCCTAACCCAAATCCTAATCCTACCGCTACCCCTACCTCTAAATGCACTCTAACCCTAACACTAACCCTAACCCTGACACTAAAAATGCGCGTGATTCTAACCCCTACCCTACCCCTACCCCTAACCCTAACCCTAACGAATTCTAACCATAACTCTAACCCTAAATGTGCTCGATTCTAACCCTAACACTAAACCGTCAATCTCATCACTAACTCTAACCCGGAATTCACTCAATTCTAACCCAAAAGGCCATCCTGACCCTAAGCCTAACCCTAAACCTGGATTCTACCACCACAAACCGTAACCTTAATCCTAACCCTACTCTTTCCCCTACCCCTAAATGCACTCTAATCGTAAGCCCGACCCAACCGTAATACGAAAAATGCGCCTGATTCTAAACCGACCCCGAACCACAACCCTAACCCTAACCCTCCATTCTACCAAAGCTAACCCTAAACCTAACTCTAACCCTAACACTATCCTTAACAGCACTCGATTCTAACCTCACCCTAAACATAACCGTAACCATAATCCTAAACCTAACCCTAAATACACTGGTTTCTAAACAAAACCCTAACTGTAATGTTCTTGATTCTAACGCTAACACTAATTCGTCAATATCAACAGTAACTTTCAGCCTAAATGCACTGGATTCCAACCCAAAAGACAATCCTGACCGTGAGCCTAAGCCTAAACCTCGATTCTACCAACACTAACCCTAACCTTAATTCTAACCATGCCCCAACCCCTACCGCTAAATGCGCTGTAACCATACCCCTAACCCTAACACTAACCGTAACCCTAACGAATTCTAACCATAACTCTAACCCTAAATATGCTTGATTCTAACGCTAAAACTAAATCATCAATTTCAACACTAACCCTAAGCCTAAATGCTCTGAATTATGACCCCAAATGCTCTCCTGACCCTAAGACTAACCCAAAACCTCGATTCTACCAACACAAACCCTAACCCTAATCCTAACCCAACTCCTCCCCTACCCCTAAATGCAGTCAAACCCTAACCCTAACCCCAACCCTAACACTAAAAATGCGCTTGATTCTAAGCCTAATCCTAACCCTAACCCTAACCCTAACCCTAACACTAACCCTCGATTCTACGAAAGCTAACCCTATACCTAACTCTAACCCTAACACTATTCTTAAATGCACTCGATTCTAACCTTCACGGTAAACATAACCCTAACCCTAACCCTAATCCTAACCCTAAATGCACTGGATTCTTACCTTAACTCTCATCCTAATGTGCTTGATTCTAACACTAACTCTAAATCGTCAATCTCAACACTAACCCTAACCCTAAATGCACTCGATACTAACCCAAAAGGCAATCCTGACCCTAACGCTAACCCTAACCCACGATTCTACGAAAGCTAACCCTATACATAAATCTACCCCTAACACTATCCTTAAATGTACTCGATTCTAACCTTCCCCCTGAACAAAACCCTAACCCTAACCCTAATCCTAACGCTAAATGCACTGGATTCTAACGATAACTCTAACCCTAAGGTGCTCGATTATAACCCTAACACTAAATCGTCAATCTCAACACTAAGCCTAACTCTAAATGTACTCGACTCTAATACAAAAGACAATCCTGACCCTAAGCCTAACCCTAAACCTCGATTCTACCAACACAAACCCTAACCCTAATCCTAACCCTACTCCTATCCCTACCTCTATATGCACTCTAACCCTAACCCTAACCCATCCCCTAACACTAAAAATGCGCTTGATTCTAACCCTAACGCTAACCCTAACCCTAACCCTAACCCTCAATTCTAGGAAACCTAACCCTAAACTTAACTCTAACCCTAAAACTATCCTTAAATGCTCTCGATTCTAATCCTGACCCTAATAACCCTAACCCCAACCCTAAGCCTAAATGCAGTGGATTCTAACCATAACTCTAACCCTAATGTGCTCGATTCTAAGCCTAACACTAAATCGTCAATCTCAACACTAACTGTAACCCTAAATGCACTCGATTCTAACCCAAAAGGCAATCCTGACCCTAAGCCTAAGCCTGAACCTCAATTCTACCAACAAAAACCCTAACCCTAATCCTAACCCTACTCCTACTCCTACACCTGAATGCCCTCTAACCCTAACCTTAACACTAAAAAGGCCCTTGCTTCTAACCCTAACCCTAAACCCAACCCTAACCCTAACCCTAATCCTAACCCTAACCCTAATCCTCGATTCTACGAAAGCTAACCCTATACCTAACTCTAACCCTAACACTACCCTTAAATGCACTCGATTCTAACTCTCACCCTAAACATAAGCCTAACACTAACCCTAATCCTAACCCTAAATGCACTGGATTCTAACCTTAACTCTCATCCTAATGTGCTTGATTCTAACACTAACTCTAAATCGTCAACGTCAACACTAACCCTAACACTAAATGCACTCGATTCTAACTGAAAAGGCAATCCTGACCCTAACGCTAACCCTAACCCTCAATTCTACGAAAACTAACCCTAAACTTAACTCTAACCCTAACACTATCTTTAAATGCTCTCGATTCTAATCCTGACCCTAATAACCCTAACCCTAACCCTAAGCCTAAATGCAGTTAATTCGAACCATAACTCTAACCCTAATGTGCTCGATTCTAAGCCTAACCCTAAATCGTCAATCTCAACACTACCTGTAACCCTAAATGCACTCGATTCTAACCCAAAAGGCAATCCTGACCCTAAGCCTAAGCCTGAACCTCAATTCTACCAACAAAAACCCTAACCCTAATCCTAACCCTACTCCTACTCCTACACCTGAATGCCCTCTAACCCTAACCTTAACACTAAAAAGGCCCTTGCTTCTAACCCTAACCCTAAACCCAACCCTAACCCTAACCCTAACCCTAATCCTAACCCTAACCCTAATCCTCGATTCTACGAAAGCTAACCCTATACCTAACTCTAACCCTAACACTACCCTTAAATGCACTCGATTCTAACCCTCACCCTAAACATAAGCCTAACACTAACCCTAATCCTAACCCTAAATGCACTGGATTCTAACCTTAACTCTCATCCTAATGTGCTTGATTCTAACACTAACTCTAAATCGTCAACGTCAACACTAACCCTAACACTAAATGCACTCGATTCTAACTGAAAAGGCAATCCTGACCCTAACGCTAACCGTAACCCTCAATTCTACGAAAACTAACCCTAAACTTAACTCTAACCCTAACACTATCTTTAAATGCTCTCGATTCTAATCCTGACCCTAATAACCTTAACCCTATCCCTAAGCCTAAATGCAGTTGATTCGAACCATAACTCTAACCCTAATGTGCTCGATTCTAAGCCTAACCCTAAATCGTCAATCGCAACACTACCTGTAACCCTAAATGCACTCGATTCTAACCCAAAAGGCAATCCTGACCCTAAGCCTAAGCCTGAACCTCAATTCTACCAACAAAAACCCTAACCCTAATCCTAACCCTACTCCTACTCCTACACCTGAATGCCCTCTAACCCTAACCCTAACCATAACCTTAACACTAAAAATGCCCTTGCTTCTAACCCTAACCATAAACCCAACCCTAACCCAAACACTAACCCTAATCCTAACCCTAACCCTAACCGTCGATTCTAAGAAAGCTAACACTAACCTCACTCTAACCCTAACACTATCCTTAAATGCACTCCATTCTAATCCTCACCCTAAACATAACCGTAACCCTAAGCGTAAGCCTAACCCTAAATGCACTGGATTCTAACCATAACTGTAACTGTAATGTTCTTGATTCTAACCCTAACTCTAATTCGTCAATCTCGACAGTAACCTTAAGCCTAAATGCACTCTATTCTAACCCAAAAGGCAATCCTGACCCGGAGCCTAACCCTAAACCTCGATTCTACCAACACTAACCCTAACCTTAATTCGAACCATGCCCCAACCCCTACCGCTAAATGCACTCTAAAAATACCCTTAACCCTAACACTAACCGTAACCCTAACGTATTCTAACCATAACTCTATCCCTAAATATGCTTGATTCTAACGCTAAAACTAAATCATCAATTTCAACACTAACCCTAAGCCTAAATGCTCTGAATTATGACCCAAAATGCTCTCCTGACCCTAAGCCTAACCCTAAACCTCGATTCTACCAACACAAACCTTAACCCTAGTCCTAACCCTACTCCTACTCCTACCCCTAAATGCACTCTAAGCCATACCCTGACGAAAACCGGAAAACTAAAAATGCGCCTGATTCTAACCCTAATCCTGACCCTAAGCCTGACCTTAACCCTAATCCTCGATTCCAAGAAACTAACCCTAAACCTAACTCTAACCCTAGCACTATCCTTAAATGCTCTCGATTCTAACCCTGACCCTAAACCTAACCCTAACCCTACCCCTACCCCTACCCCTAAATGCACTGAATTCTAAGCATAACTCTAACCCTAAATGTGCTCGATTCAAACCATAACACTAAATCGTCAATTTGAACACTAACCCAAAGCCTAAATACACTCGATTCTGATCCAAAATGCAATCCTGACCCTAAGCCTAAACCGAAACCTCGATTCTACCATCACTAACCCTAACCCAAATCCTAATCCTACCGCTACCCCTACCTCTAAATGCACTCTAACCCTAACACTAACCCTAACCCTGACACTAAAAATGCGCGTGATTCTAACCCCTACCCTACCCCTACCCCTAACCCTAACCCTAACGAATTCTAACCATAACTCTAACCCTAAATGTGCTCGATTCTAACCCTAACACTAAACCGTCAATCTCATCACTAACTCTAACCCGGAATTCACTCAATTCTAACCCAAAAGGCCATCCTGACCCTAAGCCTAACCCTAAACCTGGATTCTACCACCACAAACCGTAACCTTAATCCTAACCCTACTCCTTCCCCTACCCCTAAATGCACTCTAATCGTAAGCCCGACCCAACCGTAATACTAAAAATGCGCCTGATTCTAAACCGACCCCGAACCACAACCCTAACCCTAACCCTCCATTCTACCAAAGCTAACCCTAAACCTAACTCTAACCCTAACACTATCCTTAACAGCACTCGATTCTAACCTCACCCTAAACATAACCGTAACCATAATCCTAAACCTAACCCTAAATACACTGGATTCTAACCAAAACCCTAACTGTAATGTTCTTGATTCTAACCCTAACACTAATTCGTCAATATCAACAGTAACTTTCAGCCTAAATGCACTGGATTCCAACCCAAAAGACAATCCTGACCGTGAGCCTAACCCTAAATCTCGATTCTACCAACACTAACCCTAACCTTAATTCTAACCATGCCCCAACCCCTACCGCTAAATGCGCTGTAACCATACCCCTAACCCTAACACTAACCGTAACCCTAACGTATTCTAACCATAACTCGAACCCTAAATATGCTTGATACTAACGCTAAAACTAAATCATCAATTTCAACACTAACCCTAAGCCTAAATGCTCTGAATTATGACCCCAAATGCTCTCCTGACCCTAAGCCTAACCCAAAACCTCGATTCTACCAACACAAACCCTAACCCTAATCCTAACCCAACTCCTCCCCTACCCCTAAATGCACTCAAGCCCTAACCCTAACCCCAACCCTAACACTAAAAATGCGCTTGATTCTAAGCCTAATCCTAACCCTAACCCTAACCCTCACCCCAACACTTACTCTCGATTCTACGAAAGCTAACCCTATACCTAACTCTAACCCTAACACTATACTTAAATGCACTCGATTCTAACCTTCACGGTAAACATAACCCTAACCCTAACCCTAATCCTAACCCTAAATGCACTGGATTCTTACCTTAACTCTCATCCTAATGTGCTTGATTCTAACACTAACTCTAAATCGTCAATCTCAACACTAACCCTAACCCTAAATGCACTCGATTCTAACCCAAAAGGCAATCCTGACCCTAACGCTAACCCTAACCCACGATTCTACGAAAGCTAACCCTATACATAAATCTACCCCTAACACTATCCTTAAATGTACTCGATTCTAACCTTCCCCCTGAACATAACCCTAACCCTAACCCTAATCCTAACGCTAAATGCACTGGATTCTAACGATAACTTTAACCCTAAGGTGCTCGATTATAACCCTAACACTAAATCGTCAATCTCAACACTAAGCCTAACTCTAAATGTACTCGACTCTAATCCAAAAGACAATCCTGACCCTAAGCCTAACCCTAAACCTCGATACTACCAACACAAACCCTAACCCTAATCCTAACCCTACTCCTATCCCTACCTCTATATGCACTCTAACCCTAACCCTAACCCATCCCCTAACACTAAAAATGCGCTTGATTCTAACCCTAACCCTAACCCAAACCCTCAATTCTACGAAACCTAACCCTAAACTTAACTCTAACCCTAAAACTATCCTTAAATGCTCTCGATTCTAATCCTGACCCTAATAACCCTAACCCCAACCCTAAGCCTAAATGCAGTGGATTCTAACCATAACTCTAACCCTAATGTGCTCGATTCTAAGCCTAACCCTAAATCGTCAATCGCAACACTACCTGTAACCCTAAATGCACTCGATTCTAACACAAAAGGCAATCCTGACCCTAAGCCTAAGCCTGAACCTCAATTCTACCAACAAAAACACTAACCCTAATCCTAACCCTACTCCTACTCCTACACCTGAATGCCCTCTAACCCTAACCCTAACCCTAACCTTAACACTAAAAATGCCCTTGCTTCTAACCCTAACCATAAACCCAACACTAACCCAAACACTAACCCTAATCCTAACCCTAACCCTAACCGTCGATTCTAAGAAAGCTAACCCTAACCTCACTCTAACCCTAACACTATCCTTAAATGCACTCCATTCTAATCCTCACCCTAAACATAACCCTAATCCTAAGCGTAAGCCTAACCCTAAATGCACTGGATTCTAACCATAACTGTAACTGTAATGTTCTTGATTCTAACCCTAACACTAATTCGTCAATCTCAACAGTAACCTTAAGCCTAAATGCACTCTATTCTAACCCAGAAGGCAATCCTGACCCGGAGCCTAACCCTAAACCTCGATTCTACCAACGCTAACCCTAACCTTAATTCTAACCATGCCCCAACCCCTACCGCTAAATGCACTCTAAAAGTACCCCTAACCCTAACACTAACCGTAACCCTAACGTATTCTAACCATAACTCTATCCCTAAATATGCTTGATTCTAACGCTAAAACTAAATCATCAATTTCAACACTAACCCTAAGCCTAATTGCTCTGAATTATGACCCAAAATGCTCTCCTGACCCTAAGCCTAACCCTAAACCTCGATTCTACCAACACAAACCTTAACCCTAGTCCTAACCCTACTCCTACTCCTACCCCTAAATGCACTCTAAGCCATACCCTGACGAAAACCGGAAAACTAAAAATGCGCCTGATTCTAACCCTAATCCTGACCCTAACCTGACCTTAACCCTAATCCTCGATTCCAAGAAACTAACCCTAAACCTAACTCTAACCCTAGCACTATCCTTAAATGCTCTCGATTCTAACCCTGACCCTAAACCTAACCCTAACCCTACCCCTACCCCTACCCCTAAATGCACTGAATTCTAAGCATAACTCTAACCCTAAATGTGCTCGATTCCAACCATAACACTAAATCGTCAATTTGAACACTAACCCAAAGCCTAAATACACTCGATTCTGATACAAAATGCAATCCTGACCCTAAGCCTAAACCGAAACCTCGATTCTACCATCACTAACCCTAACCCAAATCCTAATCCTACCGCTACCCCTACCTCTAAATGCACTCTAACCCTAACAATAACCCTAACCCTGACACTAAAAATGCGCGTGATTCTAACCCCTACCCTACCCCTACCCCTAACCCTAACCCTAACGAATTCTAACCATAACTCTAACCCTAAATGTGCTCGATTCTAACCCTAACACTAAACCGTCAATCTCATCACTAACTCTAACCCGGAATTCACTCAATTCTAACCCAAAAGGCCATCCTGACCCTAAGCCTAACCCTAAACCTGGATTCTACCACCACAAACCGTAACCTTAATCCTAACCCTACTCCTTCCCCTACCCCTAAATGCACTCTAATCGTAAGCCCGACCCAACCGTAATACGAAAAATGCGCCTGATTCTAAACCGACCCCGAACCACAACCCTAACCCTAACCTTCCATTCTACCAAAGCTAACCCTAAACCTAACTCTAACCCTAACACTATCCTTAACAGCACTCGATTCTAACCTCACCCTAAACATAACCGTAACCATAATCCTAAACCTAACCCTAAATACACTGGATTCTAAACAAAACCCTAACTGTAATGTTCTTGATTCTAACGCTAACACTAATTCGTCAATATCAACAGTAACTTTCAGCCTAAATGCACTGGATTCCAACCCAAAAGACAATCCTGACCGTGAGCCTAAGCCTAAACCTCGATTCTACCAACACTAACCCTAACCTTAATTCTAACCATGCCCCAACCCCTACCGCTAAATGCGCTGTAACCATACCCCTAACCCTAACACTAACCGTAACCCTAACGAATGCTAACCATAACTCGAACCCTAAATATGCTTGATTCTAACGCTAAAACTAAATCATCAATTTCAGCACTACCCTAAGCCTAAATGCTCTGAATTATGACCCCAAATGCTCTCCTGACCCTAAGCCTAAGCCAAAACCTCGATTCTACCAACACAAACCCTAACCCTAATCCTAACCCAACTCCTCCCCTACCCCTAAATGCACACAAACCCTAACCCTGACCCCAACCCTAACACGAAAAATGCGCTTGATTCTAAGCCTAATCCTAACCCTAACCCTAACCCTAACCCTAACACTAACCCTCGATTCTACGAAAGCTAACCCTATACCTAACTCTAACCCTAACACTATACTTAAATGCACTCGATTCTAACCTTCACGGTAAACATAACCCTAACCCTAACCCTAATCCTAAGCCTAAATGCACTGTATTCTTACCTTAACTCTCATCCTAATGTGCTTGATTCTAACACTAACTCTAAATCGTCAATCTCAACACTAACCCTAACCCTAAATGCACTCGATTCTAACCCAAAAGGCAATCCTGAACCTAACGCTAATCCTAACCCACGATTCTACGAAAGCTAACCCTATACATAAATCTACCCCTAACACTATCCTTAAATGTACTCGATTCTAACCTTCACCCTGAACATAACCCTAACCCTAACCCTAATCCTAACGCTAAATGCACTGGATTCTAACGATAACTCTAACCCTAAGGTGCTCGATTATAACCCTAACACTAAATCGTCAATCTCAACACTAAGCCTAACTCTAAATGTACTCGACTCTAATCCAAAAGACAATCCTGACCCTAAGCCTAACCCTAAACCTCGATTCTACCAACACAAACCATAACCCTAATCCTAACCCTACTCCTATCCCTACCTCTATATGCACTCTAACCCTAACCCTAACCCATCCCCTAACACTAAAAATGCGCTTGATTCTAACCCTAACGCTAAGCCTAACCCTAACCCTAACCCTCAATTCTAGGAAACCTAACCCTAAACTTAACTCTAACCCTAAAACTATCCTTAAATGCTCTCAATTCTAATCCTGACCCTAATAACCCTAACCCCAACCCTAAGCCTAAATGCAGTGGATTCTAACCATAACTCTAACCCTAATGTGCTCGATTCTAAGCCTAACACTAAATCGTCAATCTCAACACTAACTGTGACCCTAAATGCACTCGATTCTAACCCAAAAGGCAATCCTGACCCTAAGCCTAAGCCTGAACTTCAATTCTACCAACAAAAACCCTAACCCTGATTCTAACCCTACTCCTACTCCTACACCTGAATGCCCTCTAACCCTAACCTTAACACTAAAAAGGCCCTTGCTTCTAACCCTAACCCTAAACCCAACCCTAACCCTAACCCTAACCCTAATCCTAACCCTAACCCTAATCCTCGATTCTACGAAAGCTAACCCTATACCTAACTCTAACCCTAACACTACCCTTAAATGTACTCGATTCTAACCCTCACCCTAAACATAAGCCTAACACTAACCCTAATCCTAACCCTAAATGCACTGGATTCTAACCTTAACTCTCATCCTAATGTGCTTGATTCTAACACTAACTCTAAATCGTCAACGTCAACACTAACCCTAACACTAAATGCACTCGATTCTAACTGAAAAGGCAATCCTGACCCTAACGCTAACCCTAACCCTCAATTCTACGAAAACTAACCCTAAACTTAACTCTAACCCTAACACTATCTTTAAATGCTCTCGATTCTAATCCTGACCCTAATAACCCTAACCCTAACCCTAAGCCTAAATGCAGTTGATTCGAACCATAACTCTAACCCTAATGTGCTCGATTCTAAGCCTAACCCTAAATCGTCAATCTCAACACTACCTGTAACCCTAAATGCACTCGATTCTAACCCAAAAGGCAATCCTGACCCTAAGCCTAAGCCTGAACCTCAATTCTACCAACAAAAACCCTAACCCTAATCCTAACCCTACTCCTACTCCTACACCTGAATGCCCTCTAACCCTAACCCTAACCATAACCTTAACACTAAAAATGCCCTTGCTTCTAACCCTAACCATAAACCCAACCCTAACCCAAACACTAACCCTAATCCTAACCGTCGATTCTAAGAAAGCTAACCCTAACGTCACTCTAACCCTAACACTATCCTTAAATGCACTCCATTCTAATCCTCACCCTAAACATAACCGTAACCCTAAGCGTAAGCCTAACCCTAAATGCACTGGATTCTAACCATAACTGTAACTGTAATGTTCTTGATTCTAACCCTAACACTAATTCGTCAATCTCGACAGTAACCTTAAGCCTAAATGCACTCTATTCTAACCCAAAAGGCAATCCTGACCCGGAGCCTAACCCTAAACCTCGATTCTACCAACACTAACCCTAACCTTAATTCGAACCATGCCCCAACCCCTACCTCTAAATGCACTCTAAAAATACCCCTAACCCTAACACTAACCGTAACCCTAACGTATTCTAACCATAACTCTATCCCTAAATATGCTTGATTCTAACGCTAAAACTAAATCATCAATTTCAACACTAACCCTAAATGCTCTGAATTATGACCCAAAATGCTCTCCTGACCCTAAGCCTAACCCTAAACCTCGATTCTACCAACACAAACCTTAACCCTAGTCCTAACCCTACTCCTACTCCTACCCCTAAATGCACTCTAAGCCATACCCTGACGAAAACCGGAAAACTAAAAATGCGCCTGATTCTAACCCTAACCCTGACCCTAAGCCTGACCTTAACCCTAATCCTCGATTCCAAGAAACTAACCCTAAACCTAACTCTAACCCTAGCACTATCCTTAAATGCTCTCGATTCTAACCCTGACCCTAAACCTAACCCTAACCCTACCCATACCCCTAACCCTAAATGCACTGAATTCTAAGCATAACTCTAACCCTAAATGTGCTCGATTCAAACCATAACACTAAATCGTCAATTTGAACACTAACCCAAAGCCTAAATACACTCGATTCTGATCCAAAATGCAATCCTGACCCTAAGCCTAAACCGAAACCTCGATTCTACCATCACTAACCCTAACCCAAATCCTAATCCTACCGCTACCCCTACCTCTAAATGCACTCTAACCCTAACACTAACCCTAACCCTGACACTAAAAATGCGCGTGATTCTAACCCCTACCCTACCCCTACCCCTAACCCTAACCCTAACGAATTCTAACCATAACTCTAACCCTAAATGTGCTCGATTCTAACCCTAACACTAAACCGTCAATCTCATCACTAACTCTAACCCGGAATTCACTCAATTCTAACCCAAAAGGCCATCCTGACCCTAAGCCTAACCCTAAACCTGGATTCTACCACCACAAACCGTAAACTTAATCCTAACCCTACTCCTTCCCCTACCCCTAAATGCACTCTAATCGTAAGCCCGACCCAACCGTAATACGAAAAATGCGCCTGATTCTAAACCGACCCCGAACCACAACCCTAACCCTAACCCTCCATTCTACCAAAGCTAACCCTAAACCTAACTCTAACCCTAACACTATCCTTAACAGCACTCGATTCTAACCTCACCCTAAACATAACCGTAACCCTAACCCTAAACCTAACCCTAAATACACTGGATTCTAACCATGTTCTTGATTCTAACCCTAACACTAATTCGTCAATATCAACAGTAACTTTCAGCCTAAATGCACTGGATTCCAACCCAAAAGACAATCCTGACCGTGAGCCTAACCCTAAATCTCGATTCTACCAACACTAACCCTAACCTTAATTCTAACCATGCCCCAACCCCTACCGCTAAATGCGCTGTAACCATACCCCTAACCCTAACACTAACCGTAACCCTAACGAATTCTAACCATAACTCGAACCCTAAATATGCTTGATTCTAACGCTAAAACTACATCATCAATTTCAGCACTACCCTAAGCCTAAATGCTCTGAATTATGACCCCAAATGCTCTCCTGACCCTAAGCCTAACCCAAAACCTCGATTCTACCAACACAAACCCTAACCCTAATCCTAACCCAACTCCTCCCCTACCCCTAAATGCACTCAAACCCTAACCCTGACCCCAACCCTAACACTAAAAATGCGCTTGATTCTAAGCCTAATCCTAACCCTAACCCTAACCCTAACCCTAACACTAACCCTCGATTCTACGAAAGCTAACCCTATACCTAACTCTAACCCTAACACTATTCTTAAATGCACTCGATTCTAACCTTCACGGTAAACATAACCCTAACCCTAACCCTAATCCTAACCCTAAATGCACTGGATTCTTACCTTAACTCTCATCCTAATGTGCTTGATTCTAACACTAACTCTAAATCGTCAATCTCAACACTAACCCTAACCCTAAATGCACTCGATTCTAACCCAAAAGGCAATCCTGACCCTAACGCTAACCCTAACCCACGATTCTACGAAAGCTAACCCTATACATAAATCTACCCCTAACACTATCCTTAAATGTACTCGATTCTAACCTTCCCCCTGAACAAAACCCTAACCCTAACCCTAATCCTAACGCTAAATGCACTGGATTCTAACGATAACTCTAACCCTAAGGTGCTCGATTATAACCCTAACACTAAATCGTCAATCTCAACACTAAGCCTAACTCTAAATGTACTCGACTCTAATCCAAAAGACAATCCTGACCCTAAGCCTAACCCTAAACCTCGATTCTACCAACACAAACCCTAACCCTAATCCTAACCCTACTCCTATCCCTACCTCTATATGCACTCTAACGCTAACCCTAACCCATCCCCTAACACTAAAAATGCGCTTGATTCTAACCCTAACGCTAACCCTAACCCTAACCCTAACCCTCAATTCTACGAAACCTAACCCTAAACTTAACTCTAACCCTAAAACTATCCTTAAATGCTCTCGATTCTAATCCTGACCCTAATAACCCTAACCCCAACCCTAAGCCTAAATGCAGTGGATTCTAACCATAACTCTAACCCTAATGTGCTCGATTCTAAGCCTAACACTAAATCGTCAATCTCAACACTAACTGTAACCCTAAATGCACTCGATTCTAACCCAAAAGGCAATCCTGACCCTAAGCCTAAGCCTGAACCTCAATTCTACCAACAAAAACCCTAACCCTAATCCTAACCCTACTCCTACTCCTACACCTGAATGCCCTCTAACCCTAACCTTAACACTAAAAAGGCCCTTGCTTCTAACCCTAACCCTAAACCCAACCCTAACCCTAACCCTAATCCTAACCCTAACCCTAATCCTCGATTCTACGAAAGCTAACCCTATACCTAACTCTAACCCTAACACTACCCTTAAATGCACTCGATTCTAACCCTCACCCTAAACATAAGCCTAACACTAACCCTAATCCTAACCCTAAATGCACTGGATTCTAACCTTAACTCTCATCCTAATGTGCTTGATTCTAACACTAACTCTAAATCGTCAACGTCAACACTAACCCTAACACTAAATGCACTCGATTCTAACTGAAAAGGCAATCCTGACCCTAACGCTAACCCTAACCCTCAATTCTACGAAAACTAACCCTAAACTTAACTCTAACCCTAACACTATCTTTAAATGCTCTCGATTCTAATCCTGACCCTAATAACCCTAACCCTAACCCTAAGCCTAAATGCAGTTGATTCGAACCATAACTCTAACCCTAATGTGCTCGATTCTAAGCCTAACCCTAAATCGTCAATCTCAACACTACCTGTAACCCTAAATGCACTCGATTCTAACCCAAAAGGCAATCCTGACCCTAAGCCTAAGCCTGAACCTCAATTCTACCAACAAAAACCCTAACCCTAATCCTAACCCTACTCCTACTCCTACACCTGAATGCCCTCTAACCCTAACCTTAACCCTAACCTTAACACTAAAAATGCCCTTGCTTCTAACCCTAACCATAAACCCAACCCTAACCCAAACACTAACCCTAATCCTAACCGTCGATTCTAAGAAAGCTAACCCTAACGTCACTCTAACCTTAACACTATCCTTAAATGCACTCCATTCTAATCCTCACCCTAAACATAACCGTAACCCTAAGCGTAAGCCTAACCCTAAATGCACTGGATTCTAACCATAACTGTAACTGTAATGTTCTTGATTCTAACCCTAACACTAATTCGTCAATCTCGACAGTAACCTTAAGCCTAAATGCACTCTATTCTAACCCAAAAGGCAATCCTGACCCGGAGCCTAACCCTAAACCTCGATTCTACCAACACTAACCCTAACCTTAATTCGAACCATGCCCCAACCCCTACCGCTAAATGCACTCTAAAAATACCCCTAACCCTAACACTAACCGTAACCCTAACGTATTCTAACCATAACTCTATCCCTAAATATGCTTGATTCTAACGCTAAAACTAAATCATCAATTTCAACACTAACCCTAAGCCTAAATGCTCTGAATTATGACCCAAAATGCTCTCCTGACCCTAAGCCTAACCCTAAACCTCGATTCTACCAACACAAACCTTAACCCTAGTCCTAACCCTACTCCTACTCCTACCCCTAAATGCACTCTAAGCCATACCCTGACGAAAACCGGAAAACTAAAAATGCGCCTGATTCTAACCCTAACCCTGACCCTAAGCCTGACCTTAACCCTAATCCTCGATTCCAAGAAACTAACCCTAAACCTAACTCTAACCCTAGCACTATCCTTAAATGCTCTCGATTCTAACCCTGACCCTAAACCTAACCCTAACCCTACCCCTACCCCTACCCCTAAATGCACTGAATTCTAAGCATAACTCTAACCCTAAATGTGCTCGATTCAAACCATAACACTAAATCGTCAATTTGAACACTAACCCAAAGCCTAAATACACTCGATTCTGATCCAAAATGCAATCCTGACCCTAAGCCTAAACCGAAACCTCGATTCTACCATCACTAACCCTAACCCAAATCCTAATCCTACCGCTACCCCTACCTCTAAATGCACTCTAACCCTAACACTAACCCTAACCCTGACACTAAAAATGCGCGTGATTCTAACCCCTACCCTACCCCTACCCCTAACCCTAACCCTAACGAATTCTAACCATAACTCTAACCCTAAATGTGCTCGATTCTAACCCTAACACTAAACCGTCAATCTCATCACTAACTCTAACCCGGAATTCACTCAATTCTAACCCAAAAGGCCATCCTGACCCTAAGCCTAACCCTAAACCTGGATTCTACCACCACAAACCGTAACCTTAATCCTAACCCTACTCTTTCCCCTACCCCTAAATGCACTCTAATCGTAAGCCCGACCCAACCGTAATACGAAAAATGCGCCTGATTCTAAACCGACCCCGAACCACAACCCTAACCCTAACCCTCCATTCTACCAAAGCTAACCCTAAACCTAACTCTAACCCTAACACTATCCTTAACAGCACTCGATTCTAACCTCACCCTAAACATAACCGTAACCATAATCCTAAACCTAACCCTAAATACACTGGTTTCTAAACAAAACCCTAACTGTAATGTTCTTGATTCTAACGCTAACACTAATTCGTCAATATCAACAGTAACTTTCAGCCTAAATGCACTGGATTCCAACCCAAAAGACAATCCTGACCGTGAGCCTAACCCTAAATCTCGATTCTACCAACACTAACCCTAACCTTAATTCTAACCATGCCCCAACCCCTACCGCTAAATGCGCTGTAACCATACCCCTAACCCTAACACTAACCGTAACCCTAACGAATTCTAACCATAACTCTAACCCTAAATATGCTTGATTCTAACGCTAAAACTAAATCATCAATTTCAACACTAACCCTAAGCCTAAATGCTCTGAATTATGACCCCAAATGCTCTCCTGACCCTAAGACTAACCCAAAACCTCGATTCTACCAACACAAACCCTAACCCTAATCCTAACCCAACTCCTCCCCTACCCCTAAATGCAGTCAAACCCTAACCCTAACCCCAACCCTAACACTAAAAATGCGCTTGATTCTAAGCCTAATCCTAACCCTAACCCTAACCCTAACCCTAACACTAACCCTCGATTCTACGAAAGCTAACCCTATACCTAACTCTAACCCTAACACTATTCTTAAATGCACTCGATTCTAACCTTCACGGTAAACATAACCCTAACCCTAACCCTAATCCTAACCCTAAATGCACTGGATTCTTACCTTAACTCTCATCCTAATGTGCTTGATTCTAACACTAACTCTAAATCGTCAATCTCAACACTAACCCTAACCCTAAATGCACTCGATTCTAACCCAAAAGGCAATCCTGACCCTAACGCTAACCCTAACCCACGATTCTACGAAAGCTAACCCTATACATAAATCTACCCCTAACACTATCCTTAAATGTACTCGATTCTAACCTTCCCCCTGAACAAAACCCTAACCCTAACCCTAATCCTAACGCTAAATGCACTGGATTCTAACGATAACTCTAACCCTAAGGTGCTCGATTATAACCCTAACACTAAATCGTCAATCTCAACACTAAGCCTAACTCTAAATGTACTCGACTCTAATCCAAAAGACAATCCTGACCCTAAGCCTAACCCTAAACCTCGATTCTACCAACACAAACCCTAACCCTAATCCTAACCCTACTCCTATCCCTACCTCTATATGCACTCTAACGCTAACCCTAACCCATCCCCTAACACTAAAAATGCGCTTGATTCTAACCCTAACGCTAACCCTAACCCTAACCCTAACCCTCAATTCTACGAAACCTAACCCTAAACTTAACTCTAACCCTAAAACTATCCTTAAATGCTCTCGATTCTAATCCTGACCCTAATAACCCTAACCCCAACCCTAAGCCTAAATGCAGTGGATTCTAACCATAACTCTAACCCTAATGTGCTCGATTCTAAGCCTAACACTAAATCGTCAATCTCAACACTAACTGTAACCCTAAATGCACTCGATTCTAACCCAAAAGGCAATCCTGACCCTAAGCCTAAGCCTGAACCTCAATTCTACCAACAAAAACCCTAACCCTAATCCTAACCCTACTCCTACTCCTACACCTGAATGCCCTCTAACCCTAACCTTAACACTAAAAAGGCCCTTGCTTCTAACCCTAACCCTAAACCCAACCCTAACCCTAACCCTAATCCTAACCCTAACCCTAATCCTCGATTCTACGAAAGCTAACCCTATACCTAACTCTAACCCTAACACTACCCTTAAATGCACTCGATTCTAACCCTCACCCTAAACATAAGCCTAACACTAACCCTAATCCTAACCCTAAATGCACTGGATTCTAACCTTAACTCTCATCCTAATGTGCTTGATTCTAACACTAACTCTAAATCGTCAACGTCAACACTAACCCTAACACTAAATGCACTCGATTCTAACTGAAAAGGCAATCCTGACCCTAACGCTAACCCTAACCCTCAATTCTACGAAAACTAACCCTAAACTTAACTCTAACCCTAACACTATCTTTAAATGCTCTCGATTCTAATCCTGACCCTAATAACGCTAACCCTAACCCTAAGCCTAAATGCAGTTGATTCGAACCATAACTCTAACCCTAATGTGCTCGATTCTAAGCCTAACCCTAAATCGTCAATCTCAACACTACCTGTAACCCTAAATGCACTCGATTCTAACCCAAAAGGCAATCCTGACCCTAAGCCTAAGCCTGAACCTCAATTCTACCAACAAAAACCCTAACCCTAATCCTAACCCTACTCCTACTCCTACACCTGAATGCCCTCTAACCCTAACCTTAACCCTAACCTTAACACTAAAAATGCCCTTGCTTCTAACCCTAACCATAAACCCAACCCTAACCCAAACACTAACCCTAATCCTAACCGTCGATTCTAAGAAAGCTAACCCTAACGTCACTCTAACCCTAACACTATCCTTAAATGCACTCCATTCTAATCCTCACCCTAAACATAACCGTAACCCTAAGCGTAAGCCTAACCCTAAATGCACTGGATTCTAACCATAACTGTAACTGTAATGTTCTTGATTCTAACCCTAACACTAATTCGTCAATCTCGACAGTAACCTTAAGCCTAAATGCACTCTATTCTAACCCAAAAGGCAATCCTGACCCGGAGCCTAACCCTAAACCTCGATTCTACCAACACTAACCCTAACCTTAATTCGAACCATGCCCCAACCCCTACCGCTAAATGCACTCTAAAAATACCCCTAACCCTAACACTAACCGTAACCCTAACGTATTCTAACCATAACTCTATCCCTAAATATGCTTGATTCTAACGCTAAAACTAAATCATCAATTTCAACACTAACCCTAAGCCTAAATGCTCTGAATTATGACCCAAAATGCTCTCCTGACCCTAAGCCTAACCCTAAACCTCGATTCTACCAACACAAACCTTAACCCTAGTCCTAACCCTACTCCTACTCCTACCCCTAAATGCACTCTAAGCCATACCCTGACGAAAACCGGAAAACTAAAAATGCGCCTGATTCTAACCCTAACCCTGACCCTAAGCCTGACCTTAACCCTAATCCTCGATTCCAAGAAACTAACCCTAAACCTAACTCTAACCCTAGCACTATCCTTAAATGCTCTCGATTCTAACCCTGACCCTAAACCTAACCCTAACCCTACCCCTACCCCTACCCCTAAATGCACTGAATTCTAAGCATAACTCTAACCCTAAATGTGCTCGATTCAAACCATAACACTAAATCGTCAATTTGAACACTAACCCAAAGCCTAAATACACTCGATTCTGATCCAAAATGCAATCCTGACCCTAAGCCTAAACCGAAACCTCGATTCTACCATCACTAACCCTAACCCAAATCCTAATCCTACCGCTACCCCTACCTCTAAATGCACTCTAACCCTAACACTAACCCTAACCCTGACACTAAAAATGCGCGTGATTCTAACCCCTACCCTACCCCTACCCCTAACCCTAACCCTAACGAATTCTAACCATAACTCTAACCCTAAATGTGCTCGATTCTAACCCTAACACTAAACCGTCAATCTCATCACTAACTCTAACCCGGAATTCACTCAATTCTAACCCAAAAGGCCATCCTGACCCTAAGCCTAACCCTAAACCTGGATTCTACCACCACAAACCGTAACCTTAATCCTAACCCTACTCTTTCCCCTACCCCTAAATGCACTCTAATCGTAAGCCCGACCCAACCGTAATACGAAAAATGCGCCTGATTCTAAACCGACCCCGAACCACAACCCTAACCCTAACCCTCCATTCTACCAAAGCTAACCCTAAACCTAACTCTAACCCTAACACTATCCTTAACAGCACTCGATTCTAACCTCACCCTAAACATAACCGTAACCATAATCCTAAACCTAACCCTAAATACACTGGTTTCTAAACAAAACCCTAACTGTAATGTTCTTGATTCTAACGCTAACACTAATTCGTCAATATCAACAGTAACTTTCAGCCTAAATGCACTGGATTCCAACCCAAAAGACAATCCTGACCGTGAGCCTAAGCCTAAACCTCGATTCTACCAACACTAACCCTAACCTTAATTCTAACCATGCCCCAACCCCTACCGCTAAATGCGCTGTAACCATACCCCTAACCCTAACACTAACCGTAACCCTAACGAATTCTAACCATAACTCTAACCCTAAATATGCTTGATTCTAACGCTAAAACTAAATCATCAATTTCAACACTAACCCTAAGCCTAAATGCTCTGAATTATGACCCCAAATGCTCTCCTGACCCTAAGACTAACCCAAAACCTCGATTCTACCAACACAAACCCTAACCCTAATCCTAACCCAACTCCTCCCCTACCCCTAAATGCAGTCAAACCCTAACCCTAACCCCAACCCTAACACTAAAAATGCGCTTGATTCTAAGCCTAATCCTAACCCTAACCCTAACCCTAACCCTAACACTAACCCTCGATTCTACGAAAGCTAACCCTATACCTAACTCTAACCCTAACACTATTCTTAAATGCACTCGATTCTAACCTTCACGGTAAACATAACCCTAACCCTAACCCTAATCCTAACCCTAAATGCACTGGATTCTTACCTTAACTCTCATCCTAATGTGCTTGATTCTAACACTAACTCTAAATCGTCAATCTCAACACTAACCCTAACCCTAAATGCACTCGATACTAACCCAAAAGGCAATCCTGACCCTAACGCTAACCCTAACCCACGATTCTACGAAAGCTAACCCTATACATAAATCTACCCCTAACACTATCCTTAAATGTACTCGATTCTAACCTTCCCCCTGAACAAAACCCTAACCCTAACCCTAATCCTAACGCTAAATGCACTGGATTCTAACGATAACTCTAACCCTAAGGTGCTCGATTATAACCCTAACACTAAATCGTCAATCTCAACACTAAGCCTAACTCTAAATGTACTCGACTCTAATACAAAAGACAATCCTGACCCTAAGCCTAACCCTAAACCTCGATTCTACCAACACAAACCCTAACCCTAATCCTAACCCTACTCCTATCCCTACCTCTATATGCACTCTAACCCTAACCCTAACCCATCCCCTAACACTAAAAATGCGCTTGATTCTAACCCTAACGCTAACCCTAACCCTAACCCTAACCCTCAATTCTAGGAAACCTAACCCTAAACTTAACTCTAACCCTAAAACTATCCTTAAATGCTCTCGATTCTAATCCTGACCCTAATAACCCTAACCCCAACCCTAAGCCTAAATGCAGTGGATTCTAACCATAACTCTAACCCTAATGTGCTCGATTCTAAGCCTAACACTAAATCGTCAATCTCAACACTAACTGTAACCCTAAATGCACTCGATTCTAACCCAAAAGGCAATCCTGACCCTAAGCCTAAGCCTGAACCTCAATTCTACCAACAAAAACCCTAACCCTAATCCTAACCCTACTCCTACTCCTACACCTGAATGCCCTCTAACCCTAACCTTAACACTAAAAAGGCCCTTGCTTCTAACCCTAACCCTAAACCCAACCCTAACCCTAACCCTAATCCTAACCCTAACCCTAATCCTCGATTCTACGAAAGCTAACCCTATACCTAACTCTAACCCTAACACTACCCTTAAATGCACTCGATTCTAACTCTCACCCTAAACATAAGCCTAACACTAACCCTAATCCTAACCCTAAATGCACTGGATTCTAACCTTAACTCTCATCCTAATGTGCTTGATTCTAACACTAACTCTAAATCGTCAACGTCAACACTAACCCTAACACTAAATGCACTCGATTCTAACTGAAAAGGCAATCCTGACCCTAACGCTAACCCTAACCCTCAATTCTACGAAAACTAACCCTAAACTTAACTCTAACCCTAACACTATCTTTAAATGCTCTCGATTCTAATCCTGACCCTAATAACCCTAACCCTAACCCTAAGCCTAAATGCAGTTAATTCGAACCATAACTCTAACCCTAATGTGCTCGATTCTAAGCCTAACCCTAAATCGTCAATCTCAACACTACCTGTAACCCTAAATGCACTCGATTCTAACCCAAAAGGCAATCCTGACCCTAAGCCTAAGCCTGAACCTCAATTCTACCAACAAAAACCCTAACCCTAATCCTAACCCTACTCCTACTCCTACACCTGAATGCCCTCTAACCCTAACCTTAACACTAAAAAGGCCCTTGCTTCTAACCCTAACCCTAAACCCAACCCTAACCCTAACCCTAACCCTAATCCTAACCCTAACCCTAATCCTCGATTCTACGAAAGCTAACCCTATACCTAACTCTAACCCTAACACTACCCTTAAATGCACTCGATTCTAACCCTCACCCTAAACATAAGCCTAACACTAACCCTAATCCTAACCCTAAATGCACTGGATTCTAACCTTAACTCTCATCCTAATGTGCTTGATTCTAACACTAACTCTAAATCGTCAACGTCAACACTAACCCTAACACTAAATGCACTCGATTCTAACTGAAAAGGCAATCCTGACCCTAACGCTAACCGTAACCCTCAATTCTACGAAAACTAACCCTAAACTTAACTCTAACCCTAACACTATCTTTAAATGCTCTCGATTCTAATCCTGACCCTAATAACCTTAACCCTATCCCTAAGCCTAAATGCAGTTGATTCGAACCATAACTCTAACCCTAATGTGCTCGATTCTAAGCCTAACCCTAAATCGTCAATCGCAACACTACCTGTAACCCTAAATGCACTCCATTCTAACCCAAAAGGCAATCCTGACCCTAAGCCTAAGCCTGAACCTCAATTCTACCAACAAAAACCCTAACCCTAATCCTAACCCTACTCCTACTCCTACACCTGAATGCCCTCTAACCCTAACCCTAACCATAACCTTAACACTAAAAATGCCCTTGCTTCTAACCCTAACCATAAACCCAACCCTAACCCAAACACTAACCCTAATCCTAACCCTAACCCTAACCGTCGATTCTAAGAAAGCTAACACTAACCTCACTCTAACCCTAACACTATCCTTAAATGCACTCCATTCTAATCCTCACCCTAAACATAACCGTAACCCTAAGCGTAAGCCTAACCCTAAATGCACTGGATTCTAACCATAACTGTAACTGTAATGTTCTTGATTCTAACCCTAACTCTAATTCGTCAATCTCGACAGTAACCTTAAGCCTAAATGCACTCTATTCTAACCCAAAAGGCAATCCTGACCCGGAGCCTAACCCTAAACCTCGATTCTACCAACACTAACCCTAACCTTAATTCGAACCATGCCCCAACCCCTACCGCTAAATGCACTCTAAAAATACCCTTAACCCTAACACTAACCGTAACCCTAACGTATTCTAACCATAACTCTATCCCTAAATATGCTTGATTCTAACGCTAAAACTAAATCATCAATTTCAACACTAACCCTAAGCCTAAATGCTCTGAATTATGACCCAAAATGCTCTCCTGACCCTAAGCCTAACCCTAAACCTCGATTCTACCAACACAAACCTTAACCCTAGTCCTAACCCTACTCCTACTCCTACCCCTAAATGCACTCTAAGCCATACCCTGACGAAAACCGGAAAACTAAAAATGCGCCTGATTCTAACCCTAATCCTGACCCTAAGCCTGACCTTAACCCTAATCCTCGATTCCAAGAAACTAACCCTAAACCTAACTCTAACCCTAGCACTATCCTTAAATGCTCTCGATTCTAACCCTGACCCTAAACCTAACCCTAACCCTACCCCTACCCCTACCCCTAAATGCACTGAATTCTAAGCATAACTCTAACCCTAAATGTGCTCGATTCAAACCATAACACTAAATCGTCAATTTGAACACTAACCCAAAGCCTAAATACACTCGATTCTGATCCAAAATGCAATCCTGACCCTAAGCCTAAACCGAAACCTCGATTCTACCATCACTAACCCTAACCCAAATCCTAATCCTACCGCTACCCCTACCTCTAAATGCACTCTAACCCTAACACTAACCCTAACCCTGACACTAAAAATGCGCGTGATTCTAACCCCTACCCTACCCCTACCCCTAACCCTAACCCTAACGAATTCTAACCATAACTCTAACCCTAAATGTGCTCGATTCTAACCCTAACACTAAACCGTCAATCTCATCACTAACTCTAACCCGGAATTCACTCAATTCTAACCCAAAAGGCCATCCTGACCCTAAGCCTAACCCTAAACCTGGATTCTACCACCACAAACCGTAACCTTAATCCTAACCCTACTCCTTCCCCTACCCCTAAATGCACTCTAATCGTAAGCCCGACCCAACCGTAATACTAAAAATGCGCCTGATTCTAAACCGACCCCGAACCACAACCCTAACCCTAACCCTCCATTCTACCAAAGCTAACCCTAAACCTAACTCTAACCCTAACACTATCCTTAACAGCACTCGATTCTAACCTCACCCTAAACATAACCGTAACCATAATCCTAAACCTAACCCTAAATACACTGGATTCTAACCAAAACCCTAACTGTAATGTTCTTGATTCTAACCCTAACACTAATTCGTCAATATCAACAGTAACTTTCAGCCTAAATGCACTGGATTCCAACCCAAAAGACAATCCTGACCGTGAGCCTAACCCTAAATCTCGATTCTACCAACACTAACCCTAACCTTAATTCTAACCATGCCCCAACCCCTACCGCTAAATGCGCTGTAACCATACCCCTAACCCTAACACTAACCGTAACCCTAACGAATTCTAACCATAACTCGAACCCTAAATATGCTTGATACTAACGCTAAAACTAAATCATCAATTTCAACACTAACCCTAAGCCTAAATGCTCTGAATTATGACCCCAAATGCTCTCCTGACCCTAAGCCTAACCCAAAACCTCGATTCTACCAACACAAACCCTAACCCTAATCCTAACCCAACTCCTCCCCTACCCCTAAATGCACTCAAGCCCTAACCCTAACCCCAACCCTAACACTAAAAATGCGCTTGATTCTAAGCCTAATCCTAACCCTAACCCTAACCCTCACCCCAACACTTACTCTCGATTCTACGAAAGCTAACCCTATACCTAACTCTAACCCTAACACTATACTTAAATGCACTCGATTCTAACCTTCACGGTAAACATAACCCTAACCCTAACCCTAATCCTAACCCTAAATGCACTGGATTCTTACCTTAACTCTCATCCTAATGTGCTTGATTCTAACACTAACTCTAAATCGTCAATCTCAACACTAACCCTAACCCTAAATGCACTCGATTCTAACCCAAAAGGCAATCCTGACCCTAACGCTAACCCTAACCCACGATTCTACGAAAGCTAACCCTATACATAAATCTACCCCTAACACTATCCTTAAATGTACTCGATTCTAACCTTCCCCCTGAACATAACCCTAACCCTAACCCTAATCCTAACGCTAAATGCACTGGATTCTAACGATAACTTTAACCCTAAGGTGCTCGATTATAACCCTAACACTAAATCGTCAATCTCAACACTAAGCCTAACTCTAAATGTACTCGACTCTAATCCAAAAGACAATCCTGACCCTAAGCCTAACCCTAAACCTCGATACTACCAACACAAACCCTAACCCTAATCCTAACCCTACTCCTATCCCTACCTCTATATGCACTCTAACCCTAACCCTAACCCATCCCCTAACACTAAAAATGCGCTTGATTCTAACCCTAACCCTAACCCAAACCCTCAATTCTACGAAACCTAACCCTAAACTTAACTCTAACCCTAAAACTATCCTTAAATGCTCTCGATTCTAATCCTGACCCTAATAACCCTAACCCCAACCCTAAGCCTAAATGCAGTGGATTCTAACCATAACTCTAACCCTAATGTGCTCGATTCTAAGCCTAACCCTAAATCGTCAATCGCAACACTACCTGTAACCCTAAATGCACTCGATTCTAACCCAAAAGGCAATCCTGACCCTAAGCCTAAGCCTGAACCTCAATTCTACCAACAAAAACACTAACCCTAATCCTAACCCTACTCCTACTCCTACACCTGAATGCCCTCTAACCCTAACCCTAACCCTAACCTTAACACTAAAAATGCCCTTGCTTCTAACCCTAACCATAAACCCAACACTAACCCAAACACTAACCCTAATCCTAACCCTAACCCTAACCGTCGATTCTAAGAAAGCTAACCCTAACCTCACTCTAACCCTAACACTATCCTTAAATGCACTCCATTCTAATCCTCACCCTAAACATAACCCTAATCCTAAGCGTAAGCCTAACCCTAAATGCACTGGATTCTAACCATAACTGTAACTGTAATGTTCTTGATTCTAACCCTAACACTAATTCGTCAATCTCAACAGTAACCTTAAGCCTAAATGCACTCTATTCTAACCCAGAAGGCAATCCTGACCCGGAGCCTAACCCTAAACCTCGATTCTACCAACGCTAACCCTAACCTTAATTCTAACCATGCCCCAACCCCTACCGCTAAATGCACTCTAAAAGTACCCCTAACCCTAACACTAACCGTAACCCTAACGTATTCTAACCATAACTCTATCCCTAAATATGCTTGATTCTAACGCTAAAACTAAATCATCAATTTCAACACTAACCCTAAGCCTAATTGCTCTGAATTATGACCCAAAATGCTCTCCTGACCCTAAGCCTAACCCTAAACCTCGATTCTACCAACACAAACCTTAACCCTAGTCCTAACCCTACTCCTACTCCTACCCCTAAATGCACTCTAAGCCATACCCTGACGAAAACCGGAAAACTAAAAATGCGCCTGATTCTAACCCTAATCCTGACCCTAAACCTGACCTTAACCCTAATCCTCGATTCCAAGAAACTAACCCTAAACCTAACTCTAACCCTAGCACTATCCTTAAATGCTCTCGATTCTAACCCTGACCCTAAACCTAACCCTAACCCTACCCCTACCCCTACCCCTAAATGCACTGAATTCTAAGCATAACTCTAACCCTAAATGTGCTCGATTCCAACCATAACACTAAATCGTCAATTTGAACACTAACCCAAAGCCTAAATACACTCGATTCTGATACAAAATGCAATCCTGACCCTAAGCCTAAACCGAAACCTCGATTCTACCATCACTAACCCTAACCCAAATCCTAATCCTACCGCTACCCCTACCTCTAAATGCACTCTAACCCTAACAATAACCCTAACCCTGACACTAAAAATGCGCGTGATTCTAACCCCTACCCTACCCCTACCCCTAACCCTAACCCTAACGAATTCTAACCATAACTCTAACCCTAAATGTGCTCGATTCTAACCCTAACACTAAACCGTCAATCTCATCACTAACTCTAACCCGGAATTCACTCAATTCTAACCCAAAAGGCCATCCTGACCCTAAGCCTAACCCTAAACCTGGATTCTACCACCACAAACCGTAACCTTAATCCTAACCCTACTCCTTCCCCTACCCCTAAATGCACTCTAATCGTAAGCCCGACCCAACCGTAATACGAAAAATGCGCCTGATTCTAAACCGACCCCGAACCACAACCCTAACCCTAACCTTCCATTCTACCAAAGCTAACCCTAAACCTAACTCTAACCCTAACACTATCCTTAACAGCACTCGATTCTAACCTCACCCTAAACATAACCGTAACCATAATCCTAAACCTAACCCTAAATACACTGGATTCTAAACAAAACCCTAACTGTAATGTTCTTGATTCTAACGCTAACACTAATTCGTCAATATCAACAGTAACTTTCAGCCTAAATGCACTGGATTCCAACCCAAAAGACAATCCTGACCGTGAGCCTAAGCCTAAACCTCGATTCTACCAACACTAACCCTAACCTTAATTCTAACCATGCCCCAACCCCTACCGCTAAATGCGCTGTAACCATACCCCTAACCCTAACACTAACCGTAACCCTAACGAATGCTAACCATAACTCGAACCCTAAATATGCTTGATTCTAACGCTAAAACTAAATCATCAATTTCAGCACTACCCTAAGCCTAAATGCTCTGAATTATGACCCCAAATGCTCTCCTGACCCTAAGCCTAAGCCAAAACCTCGATTCTACCAACACAAACCCTAACCCTAATCCTAACCCAACTCCTCCCCTACCCCTAAATGCACACAAACCCTAACCCTGACCCCAACCCTAACACGAAAAATGCGCTTGATTCTAAGCCTAATCCTAACCCTAACCCTAACCCTAACCCTAACACTAACCCTCGATTCTACGAAAGCTAACCCTATACCTAACTCTAACCCTAACACTATACTTAAATGCACTCGATTCTAACCTTCACGGTAAACATAACCCTAACCCTAACCCTAATCCTAAGCCTAAATGCACTGTATTCTTACCTTAACTCTCATCCTAATGTGCTTGATTCTAACACTAACTCTAAATCGTCAATCTCAACACTAACCCTAACCCTAAATGCACTCGATTCTAACCCAAAAGGCAATCCTGAACCTAACGCTAACCCTAACCCACGATTCTACGAAAGCTAACCCTATACATAAATCTACCCCTAACACTATCCTTAAATGTACTCGATTCTAACCTTCACCCTGAACATAACCCTAACCCTAACCCTAATCCTAACGCTAAATGCACTGGATTCTAACGATAACTCTAACCCTAAGGTGCTCGATTATAACCCTAACACTAAATCGTCAATCTCAACACTAAGCCTAACTCTAAATGTACTCGACTCTAATCCAAAAGACAATCCTGACCCTAAGCCTAACCCTAAACCTCGATTCTACCAACACAAACCATAACCCTAATCCTAACCCTACTCCTATCCCTACCTCTATATGCACTCTAACCCTAACCCTAACCCATCCCCTAACACTAAAAATGCGCTTGATTCTAACCCTAACGCTAAGCCTAACCCTAACCCTAACCCTCAATTCTAGGAAACCTAACCCTAAACTTAACTCTAACCCTAAAACTATCCTTAAATGCTCTCAATTCTAATCCTGACCCTAATAACCCTAACCCCAACCCTAAGCCTAAATGCAGTGGATTCTAACCATAACTCTAACCCTAATGTGCTCGATTCTAAGCCTAACACTAAATCGTCAATCTCAACACTAACTGTGACCCTAAATGCACTCGATTCTAACCCAAAAGGCAATCCTGACCCTAAGCCTAAGCCTGAACTTCAATTCTACCAACAAAAACCCTAACCCTGATTCTAACCCTACTCCTACTCCTACACCTGAATGCCCTCTAACCCTAACCTTAACACTAAAAAGGCCCTTGCTTCTAACCCTAACCCTAAACCCAACCCTAACCCTAACCCTAACCCTAATCCTAACCCTAACCCTAATCCTCGATTCTACGAAAGCTAACCCTATACCTAACTCTAACCCTAACACTACCCTTAAATGTACTCGATTCTAACCCTCACCCTAAACATAAGCCTAACACTAACCCTAATCCTAACCCTAAATGCACTGGATTCTAACCTTAACTCTCATCCTAATGTGCTTGATTCTAACACTAACTCTAAATCGTCAACGTCAACACTAACCCTAACACTAAATGCACTCGATTCTAACTGAAAAGGCAATCCTGACCCTAACGCTAACCCTAACCCTCAATTCTACGAAAACTAACCCTAAACTTAACTCTAACCCTAACACTATCTTTAAATGCTCTCGATTCTAATCCTGACCCTAATAACCCTAACCCTAACCCTAAGCCTAAATGCAGTTGATTCGAACCATAACTCTAACCCTAATGTGCTCGATTCTAAGCCTAACCCTAAATCGTCAATCTCAACACTACCTGTAACCCTAAATGCACTCGATTCTAACCCAAAAGGCAATCCTGACCCTAAGCCTAAGCCTGAACCTCAATTCTACCAACAAAAACCCTAACCCTAATCCTAACCCTACTCCTACTCCTACACCTGAATGCCCTCTAACCCTAACCCTAACCATAACCTTAACACTAAAAATGCCCTTGCTTCTAACCCTAACCATAAACCCAACCCTAACCCAAACACTAACCCTAATCCTAACCGTCGATTCTAAGAAAGCTAACCCTAACGTCACTCTAACCCTAACACTATCCTTAAATGCACTCCATTCTAATCCTCACCCTAAACATAACCGTAACCCTAAGCGTAAGCCTAACCCTAAATGCACTGGATTCTAACCATAACTGTAACTGTAATGTTCTTGATTCTAACCCTAACACTAATTCGTCAATCTCGACAGTAACCTTAAGCCTAAATGCACTCTATTCTAACCCAAAAGGCAATCCTGACCCGGAGCCTAACCCTAAACCTCGATTCTACCAACACTAACCCTAACCTTAATTCGAACCATGCCCCAACCCCTACCTCTAAATGCACTCTAAAAATACCCCTAACCCTAACACTAACCGTAACCCTAACGTATTCTAACCATAACTCTATCCCTAAATATGCTTGATTCTAACGCTAAAACTAAATCATCAATTTCAACACTAACCCTAAATGCTCTGAATTATGACCCAAAATGCTCTCCTGACCCTAAGCCTAACCCTAAACCTCGATTCTACCAACACAAACCTTAACCCTAGTCCTAACCCTACTCCTACTCCTACCCCTAAATGCACTCTAAGCCATACCCTGACGAAAACCGGAAAACTAAAAATGCGCCTGATTCTAACCCTAACCCTGACCCTAAGCCTGACCTTAACCCTAATCCTCGATTCCAAGAAACTAACCCTAAACCTAACTCTAACCCTAGCACTATCCTTAAATGCTCTCGATTCTAACCCTGACCCTAAACCTAACCCTAACCCTACCCCTACCCCTACCCCTAAATGCACTGAATTCTAAGCATAACTCTAACCCTAAATGTGCTCGATTCAAACCATAACACTAAATCGTCAATTTGAACACTAACCCAAAGCCTAAATACACTCGATTCTGATCCAAAATGCAATCCTGACCCTAAGCCTAAACCGAAACCTCGATTCTACCATCACTAACCCTAACCCAAATCCTAATCCTACCGCTACCCCTACCTCTAAATGCACTCTAACCCTAACACTAACCCTAACCCTGACACTAAAAATGCGCGTGATTCTAACCCCTACCCTACCCCTACCCCTAACCCTAACCCTAACGAATTCTAACCATAACTCTAACCCTAAATGTGCTCGATTCTAACCCTAACACTAAACCGTCAATCTCATCACTAACTCTAACCCGGAATTCACTCAATTCTAACCCAAAAGGCCATCCTGACCCTAAGCCTAACCCTAAACCTGGATTCTACCACCACAAACCGTAAACTTAATCCTAACCCTACTCCTTCCCCTACCCCTAAATGCACTCTAATCGTAAGCCCGACCCAACCGTAATACGAAAAATGCGCCTGATTCTAAACCGACCCCGAACCACAACCCTAACCCTAACCCTCCATTCTACCAAAGCTAACCCTAAACCTAACTCTAACCCTAACACTATCCTTAACAGCACTCGATTCTAACCTCACCCTAAACATAACCGTAACCCTAACCCTAAACCTAACCCTAAATACACTGGATTCTAACCATGTTCTTGATTCTAACCCTAACACTAATTCGTCAATATCAACAGTAACTTTCAGCCTAAATGCACTGGATTCCAACCCAAAAGACAATCCTGACCGTGAGCCTAACCCTAAATCTCGATTCTACCAACACTAACCCTAACCTTAATTCTAACCATGCCCCAACCCCTACCGCTAAATGCGCTGTAACCATACCCCTAACCCTAACACTAACCGTAACCCTAACGAATTCTAACCATAACTCGAACCCTAAATATGCTTGATTCTAACGCTAAAACTACATCATCAATTTCAGCACTACCCTAAGCCTAAATGCTCTGAATTATGACCCCAAATGCTCTCCTGACCCTAAGCCTAACCCAAAACCTCGATTCTACCAACACAAACCCTAACCCTAATCCTAACCCAACTCCTCCCCTACCCCTAAATGCACTCAAACCCTAACCCTGACCCCAACCCTAACACTAAAAATGCGCTTGATTCTAAGCCTAATCCTAACCCTAACCCTAACCCTAACCCTAACCCTAACACTAACCCTCGATTCTACGAAAGCTAACCCTATACCTAACTCTAACCCTAACACTATACTTAAATGCACTCGATTCTAACCTTCACGGTAAACATAACCCTAACCCGAACCCTAATCCTAACCCTAAATGCACTGTATTCTTACCTTAACTCTCATCCTAATGTGCTTGATTCTAACACTAACTCTAAATCGTCAATCTCAACACTAACCCTAACCCTAAATGCACTCGATTCTAACCCAAAAGGCAATCCTGACCCTAACGCTAACCCTAACCCACGATTCTACGAAAGCTAACCCTATACATAAATCTACCCCTAACACTATCCTTAAATGTACTCGATTCTAACCTTCCCCCTGAACATAACCCTAACCCTAACCCTAATCCTAACGCTAAATGCACTGGATTCTAACGATAACTCTAACCCTAAGGTGCTCGATTATGACCCTAACACTAAATCGTCAATCTCAACACTAAGCCTAACTCTAAATGTACTCGACTCTAATCCAAAAGACAATCCTGACCCTAAGCCTAACCCTAAACCTCGATTCTACCAACACAAACCATAACCCTAATCCTAACCCTACTCCTATCCCTACCTCTATATGCACTCTAACCCTAACCCTAACCCATCCCCTAACACTAAAAATGCGCTTGATTCTAACCCTAACGCTAACCCTAACCCTAACCCTAACCCTCAATTCTAGGAAACCTAACCCTAAACTTAACTCTAACCCTAAAACTATCCTTAAATGCTCTCAATTCTAATCCTGACCCTAATAACCCTAACCCCAACCCTAAGCCTAAATGCAGTGGATTCTAACCATAACTCTAACCCTAATGTGCTCGATTCTAAGCCTAACACTAAATCGTCAATCTCAACACTAACTGTAACCCTAAATGCACTCGATTCTAACCCAAAAGGAAACCCTGACCCTAAGCCTAAGCCTGAACCTCAATTCTACCAACAAAAACCCTAACCCTAATTCTAACCCTACTCCTACTCCTACACCTGAATGCCCTCTAACCCTAACCTTAACACTAAAAAGGCCCTTGCTTCTAACCCTAACCCTAAACCCAACCCTAACCCTAACCCTAACCCTAATCCTAACCCTAACCCTAATCCTCGATTCTACGAAAGCTAAACCTATACCTAACTCTAACCCTAACACTACCCTTAAATGCACTCGATTCTAACCCTCACCCTAAACATAAGCCTAACACTAACCCTAATCCTAACCCTAAATGCACTGGATTCTAACCTTAACTCTCATCCTAATGTGCTTGATTCTAACACTAACTCTAAATCGTCAACGTCAACACTAACCCTAACACTAAATGCACTCGATTCTAACTGAAAAGGCAATCCTGACCCTAACGCTAACCGTAACCCTCAATTCTACGAAAACTAACCCTAAACTTAACTCTAACCCTAACACTATCTTTAAATGCTCTCGATTCTAATCCTGACCCTAATAACCCTAACCCTAACCCTAAGCCTAAATGCAGTTGATTCGAACCATAACTCTAACCCTAATGTGCTCGATTCTAAGCCTAACCCTAAATCGTCAATCTCAACACTACCTGTAACCCTAAATGCACTCGATTCTAACCCAAAAGGCAATCCTGACCCTAAGCCTAAGCCTGAACCTCAATTCTACCAACAAAAACCCTAACCCTAATCCTAACCCTACTCCTACTCCTACACCTGAATGCCCTCTAACCCTAACCCTAACCCTAACCTTAACACTAAAAATGCCCTTGCTTCTAACCCTAACCATAAACCCAACCCTAACCCAAACACTAACCCTAATCCTAACCGTCGATTCTAAGAAAGCTAACCCTAACGTCACTCTAACCCTAACACTATCCTTAAATGCACTCCATTCTAATCCTCACCCTAAACATAACCGTAACCCTAAGCGTAAGCCTAACCCTAAATGCACTGGATTCTAACCATAACTGTAACTGTAATGTTCTTGATTCTAACCCTAACACTAATTCGTCAATCTCGACAGTAACCTTAAGCCTAAATGCACTCTATTCTAACCCAAAAGGCAATCCTGACCCGGAGCCTAACCCTAAACCTCGATTCTACCAACACTAACCCTAACCTTAATTCGAACCATGCCCCAACCCCTACCGCTAAATGCACTCTAAAAATACCCCTAACCCTAACACTAACCGTAACCCTAACGTATTCTAACCATAACTCTATCCCTAAATATGCTTGATTCTAACGCTAAAACTAAATCATCAATTTCAACACTAACCCTAAATGCTCTGAATTATGACCCAAAATGCTCTCCTGACCCTAAGCCTAACCCTAAACCTCGATTCTACCAACACAAACCTTAACCCTAGTCCTAACCCTACTCCTACTCCTACCCCTAAATGCACTCTAAGCCATACCCTGACGAAAACCGGAAAACTAAAAATGCGCCTGATTCTAACCCTAACCCTGACCCTAAGCCTGACCTTAACCCTAATCCTCGATTCCAAGAAACTAACCCTAAACCTAACTCTAACCCTAGCACTATCCTTAAATGCTCTCGATTCTAACCCTGACCCTAAACCTAACCCTAACCCTACCCCTACCCCTACCCCTAAATGCACTGAATTCTAAGCATAACTCTAACCCTAAATGTGCTCGATTCAAACCATAACACTAAATCGTCAATTTGAACACTAACCCAAAGCCTAAATACACTCGATTCTGATCCAAAATGCAATCCTGACCCTAAGCCTAAACCGAAACCTCGATTCTACCATCACTAACCCTAACCCAAATCCTAATCCTACCGCTACCCCTACCTCTAAATGCACTCTAACCCTAACACTAACCCTAACCCTGACACTAAAAATGCGCGTGATTCTAACCCCTACCCTACCCCTACCCCTAACCCTAACCCTAACGAATTCTAACCATAACTCTAACCCTAAATGTGCTCGATTCTAACCCTAACACTAAACCGTCAATCTCATCACTAACTCTAACCCGGAATTCACTCAATTCTAACCCAAAAGGCCATCCTGACCCTAAGCCTAACCCTAAACCTGGATTCTACCACCACAAACCGTAACCTTAATCCTAACCCTACTCCTTCCCCTACCCCTAAATGCACTCTAATCGTAAGCCCGACCCAACCGTAATACTAAAAATGCGCCTGATTCTAAACCGACCCCGAACCACAACCCTAACCCTAACCCTCCATTCTACCAAAGCTAACCCTAAACCTAACTCTAACCCTAACACTATCCTTAACAGCACTCGATTCTAACCTCACCCTAAACATAACCGTAACCATAATCCTAAACCTAACCCTAAATACACTGGATTCTAACCAAAACCCTAACTGTAATGTTCTTGATTCTAACCCTAACACTAATTCGTCAATATCAACAGTAACTTTCAGCCTAAATGCACTGGATTCCAACCCAAAAGACAATCCTGACCGTGAGCCTAACCCTAAATCTCGATTCTACCAACACTAACCCTAACCTTAATTCTAACCATGCCCCAACCCCTACCGCTAAATGCGCTGTAACCATACCCCTAACCCTAACACTAACCGTAACCCTAACGAATTCTAACCATAACTCGAACCCTAAATATGCTTGATACTAACGCTAAAACTAAATCATCAATTTCAACACTAACCCTAAGCCTAAATGCTCTGAATTATGACCCCAAATGCTCTCCTGACCCTAAGCCTAACCCAAAACCTCGATTCTACCAACACAAACCCTAACCCTAATCCTAACCCAACTCCTCCCCTACCCCTAAATGCACTCAAGCCCTAACCCTAACCCCAACCCTAACACTAAAAATGCGCTTGATTCTAAGCCTAATCCTAACCCTAACCCTAACCCTCACCCCAACACTTACCCTCGATTCTACGAAAGCTAACCCTATACCTAACTCTAACCCTAACACTATACTTAAATGCACTCGATTCTAACCTTCACGGTAAACATAACCCTAACCCTAACCCTAATCCTAACCCTAAATGCACTGGATTCTTACCTTAACTCTCATCCTAATGTGCTTGATTCTAACACTAACTCTAAATCGTCAATCTCAACACTAACCCTAACCCTAAATGCACTCGATTCTAACCCAAAAGGCAATCCTGACCCTAACGCTAACCCTAACCCACGATTCTACGAAAGCTAACCCTATACATAAATCTACCCCTAACACTATCCTTAAATGTACTCGATTCTAACCTTCCCCCTGAACATAACCCTAACCCTAACCCTACTCCTAACGCTAAATGCACTGGATTCTAACGATAACTTTAACCCTAAGGTGCTCGATTATAACCCTAACACTAAATCGTCAATCTCAACACTAAGCCTAACTCTAAATGTACTCGACTCTAATCCAAAAGACAATCCTGACCCTAAGCCTAACCCTAAACCTCGATACTACCAACACAAACCCTAACCCTAATCCTAACCCTACTCCTATCCCTACCTCTATATGCACTCTAACCCTAACCCTAACCCATCCCCTAACACTAAAAATGCGCTTGATTCTAACCCTAACCCTAACCCAAACCCTCAATTCTACGAAACCTAACCCTAAACTTAACTCTAACCCTAAAACTATCCTTAAATGCTCTCGATTCTAATCCTGACCCTAATAACCCTAACCGCAACCCTAAGCCTAAATGCAGTGGATTCTAACCATAACTCTAACCCTAATGTGCTCGATTCTAAGCCTAACCCTAAATCGTCAATCGCAACACTACCTGTAACCCTAAATGCACTCGATTCTAACCCAAAAGGCAATCCTGACCCTAAGCCTAAGCCTGAACCTCAATTCTACCAACAAAAACACTAACCCTAATCCTAACCCTACTCCTACTCCTACACCTGAATGCCCTCTAACCCTAACCCTAACCCTAACCTTAACACTAAAAATGCCCTTGCTTCTAACCCTAACCATAAACCCAACCCTAACCCAAACACTAACCCTAATCCTAACCCTAACCCTAACCGTCGATTCTAAGAAAGCTAACCCTAACCTCACTCTAACCCTAACACTATCCTTAAATGCACTCCATTCTAATCCTCACCCTAAACATAACCCTAACCCTAAGCGTAAGCCTAACCCTAAATGCACTGGATTCTAACCATAACTGTAACTGTAATGTTCTTGATTCTAACCCTAACACTAATTCGTCAATCTCAACAGTAACCTTAAGCCTAAATGCACTCTATTCTAACCCAAAAGGCAATCCTGACCCGGAGCCTAACCCTAAACCTCGATTCTACCAACCGCTAACCCTAACCTTAATTCTAACCATGCCCCAACCCCTACCGCTAAATGCACTCTAAAAGTACCCCTAACCCTAACACTAACCGTAACCCTAACGTATTCTAACCATAACTCTATCCCTAAATATGCTTGATTCTAACGCTAAAACTAAATCATCAATTTCAACACTAACCCTAAGCCTAAATGCTCTGAATTATGACCCAAAATGCTCTCCTGACCCTAAGCCTAACCCTAAACCTCGATTCTACCAACACAAACCTTAACTCTAGTCCTAACCCTACTCCTACTCCTACCCCTAAATGCACTCTAAGCCATACCCTGACGAAAACCGGAAAACTAAAAATGCGCCTGATTCTAACCCTAATCCTGACCCTAAACCTGACTTAACCCTAATCCTCGATTCCCAAGAAACTACCCTAAACCTAACTCTAACCCTAGCACTATCCTTAAATGCTCTCGATTCTAACCCTGACCCTAAACCTAACCCTAACCCTACCCCTACCCCTACCCCTAAATGCACTGAATTCTAAGCATAACTCTAACCCTAAATGTGCTCGATTCAAACCATAACACTAAATCGTCAATTTGAACACTAACCCCAAAGCCTAAATACACTCGATTCTGATACAAAATGCAATCCTGACCCCTAAGCCTAAACCGAAACCTCGATTCTACCATCACTAACCCTAACCCAAATCCTAATCCTACCGCTGACCCTACCTCTAAATGCACTCTAACCCTAACACTAACCCTAACCCTGACACTAAAAATGCGCGTGATTCTAACCCCTACCCTACCCCCTACCCCTAACCCTAACCCTAACGAATTCTAACCATAACTCTAACCCTAAATGTGCTCGATTCTAACCCTAACACTAAACCGTTCAATCTCATCACTAACTCTAACCCGGAATTCACTACAATTCTAACCCAAAAGGCCATCCTGACCCTAAGCCTAACCCTAAACCTGGATTCTACCACCACAAACCGTAACCTTAATCCTAACCCTACTCCTTCCCCTACCCCTAAATGCACTCTAATCGTAAGCCCCGACCAAACCGTAATACGAAAAATGCGCCTGATTCTAAACCGACCCCGAACACAACCCTAACCCTAACCTCCATTCTACCAAAGCTAACCCTAAACCTAACTCTAACCCTAACACTATCCTTAACAGCACTCGATTCTAACCTCACCCTAAACATAACCGTAACCCATAATCCTAAACCTAACCCTAAATACACTGGATTCTAAACAAAACCCTAACTGTAATGTTCTTGATTCTAACGCTAACACTAATTCGTCAATATCAACAGTAACTTTCAGCTAAATGCACTGGATTCCAACCCAAAAGACAATCCTGACCGTGAGCCTAAGCCTAAACCTCGATTCTACCAACACTAACCCTAACCTTAATTCTAACCATGCCCCAACCCCTACCGCTAAATGCGCTGTAACCATACCCCTAACCCTAACACTAACCGTAACCCTAACGAATGCTAACCATAACTCGAACCCTAAATATGCTTGATTCTAACGCTAAAACTAAATCATCAATTTCAGCACTACCCTAAGCCTAAATGCTCTGAATTATGACCCAAATGCTCTCCTGACCCTAAGCCTAAGCCAAAACCTCGATTCTACCAACACAAACCTAACCCTAATCCTAACCCAACTCCTCCCCTACCCCTAAATGCACAGAACCCTAACCCTGACCCCAACCCTAACACGAAAAATGCGCTTGATTCTAAGCCTAATCCTAACCCTAACCCTAACCCTAACCCTAACACTAACCCTCGATTCTACGAAAGCTAACCCTATACCTAACTCTAACCCTAACACTATACTTAAATGCACTCGATTCTAACCTTCACGGTAAACATAACCCTAACCCGAACCCTAATCCTAACCCTAAATGCACTGTATTCTTACCTTCAACTCTCATCCTAATGTGCTTGATTCTAACACTAACTCTAAATCGTCAATCTCAACACTAACCCTAACCCTAAATGCACTCGATTCTAACCCAAAAGGCAATCCTGACCCTAACGCTAACCCTAACCCACGATTCTACGAAAGCTAACCCTATAACATAAATCTACCCCTAACACTATCCTTAAATGTACTCGATTCTAACCTTCCCCTGAACATAACCCTAACCCTAACCCTAATCCTAACGCTAAATGCACTGGATTCTAACGATAACTCTAACCCTAAGGTGCTCGATTATAACCCTAACACTAAATCGTCAATCTCAACACTAAGCCTAACTCTAAATGTACTCGACTCTAATCCAAAAGACAATCCTGACCCTAAGCCTAACCCTAAACCTCGATTCTACCAACACAAACCATAACCTAATCTAACCCTACTCCTATCCCTACCTCTATATGCACTCTAACCCTAACCCTAACCCATCCCCTAACACTAAAAATGCGCTTGATTCTAACCCTAACGCTAAGCCTAACCCTAACCCTAACCCTCGAATTCTAGGAAACCTAACCCTAAACTTAACTCTAACCCTAAAAACTATCCTTAAATGCTCTCAATTCTAATCCTGACCCTAATAACCCTAACCCCAACACCTAAGCCTAAATGCAGTGGATTCTAACCATAACTCTAACCCTAATGTGCTCGATTCTAAGCCTAACACTAAATCGTCAATCTCAACACTAACTGTGACCCTAAATGCACTCGATTCTAAACCCAAAAGGCAATCCTGACCCTAAGCCTAAGCCTGAACTTCAATTCTACCAACAAAAACCCTAACCCTGATTCTAACCCTACTCCTACTCCTACACCTGAATGCCCTCTAACCCTAACCTTAACACTAAAAAGGCCCTTGCTTCTAACCCTAAACCCTAAACCCAACCCTAACCCTAACCCTAACCCTAATCCTAACCCTAACCCTAATCCTCGATTCTACGAAAGCTAACCCTATACCTAACTCTAACCCTAACACTACCCTTAAATGTACTCGATTCTATAACCCTCACCCTAAACATAAGCCTAACACTAACCCTAATCCTAACCCTAAATGCACTGGATTCTAACCTTAACTCTCATCCTAATGTGCTTGATTCTAACACTAACTCTAAATCGTCAACGTCAACACTAACCCTAACACTAAATGCACTCGATTCTAACTGAAAAGGCAATCCTGACCCTAACGCTAACCCTAACCCTCAATTCTACGAAAACTAACCCTAAACTTAACTCTAACCCTAACACTATCTTTAAATGCTCTCGATTCTAATCCTGACCCTAATAACCCTAACCCTAACCCTAAGCCTAAATGCAGTTGATTCGAACCATAACTCTAACCCTAATGTGCTCGATTCTAAGCCTAACCCTAAATCGTCAATCTCAACACTACCCTGTAACCCTAAATGCACTCGATTTCTAACCCAAAAGGCAATCCTGACCCTAAGCCTAAGCCTGAACTCAATTCTACCACAAAAACCCTAACCCTAATCCTAACCCTACTCCTACTCCTACACCTGAATGCCCTCTAACCCTAACCCTAACCATAACCTTAACACTAAAAATGCACCTTGCTTCTAACCCTAACCATAAACCCAACCCTAACCCAAACACTAACCCTAATCCTAACCGTCGATTCTAAGAAAGCTAACCCTAACGTCACTCTAACCCTAACACTATCCTTAAACGCACTCCATTCTAATCCTCACCCTAAACATAACCGTAACCCTAAGCGTAAGCCTAACCCTAAATGCACTGGATTCTAACCATAACTGTAACTGTAATGTTCTTGATTCTAACCCTAACACTAATTTCGTCAATCTCGACAGTAACCTTAAGCCTAAATGCACTCTATTCTAACCCAAAAACGGCAATCCTGACCCGGAGCCTAACCCTAAACCTCGAT